>NC_092358.1:16910732-17118232 GCF_030848805.1 Temnothorax longispinosus
CTCTCGGGAGAACTCCATCGGTACACAATAATTGTTTGTATTTCTGGTCAGAGATATATTTCTGATTTTTCCATCTCACGATAGTCTCCCTAATTTTTCTTGTGAGTGTTTGAGTAGAATCTTTATTGATTACAGAATATGTGGTTGTGTCCGATAACAAATTTGTGATACTTTGAATGTAATGTTCTCTGTCCAGTGCTACCGTGCTGTTGCCTTTATCGGCACGAGTAAAAATAATATTAGGATTATTAATCATAAATAATTTTGTGGCTTTGACGAGGTTAGACAGTTCGGAATGGAGAGGGAATTTCGGAAAAAAAGAAAGAAGGTTATTGATAACAGGAATAGAAAGGTTTCTGATGCTCAGAATCCTATCTATTTGTAAGCCTCTCTCGTGTTCCCTTCTGTGCATTTTATGAATTCGATAACAGTATTTTTTATATTGTTAATGGGTAAGGAGAAGTTCTCGCCTAACTGTAAGAGGCATTGAACTTTCTCAGGAATTGTTGTGGAAGTTAAATTAATGAACCATTTGTCTTTGATATGGGTGAAAGAGGATTTGGAAGTGTTAGAGCAAACAGAGGGATCAATGTGAACTACAAAAGTGTTCAAACAGTTATTGTGGTCAATTGTTGGATCAGCGCGAGCGAAAACAGTTGCTATTTTAGTGACATAATGAATCGGTTTAATATTGTTGGTTTTCGCTAGATTATGTTTGCGGAACAACCACTCAAGTTTTTTATCGAGATTATTATTTTCTAGTTGAGTAAAACAATTTAATCCTATGTCCTGCAATCTGAAAAACTTATTACATATATACAGAGGTATGTTCTGAGAAATACGTCTCGCAAGCTGGAAAATCTGTTTCTGCGATTGGTTAACCGATCTATACGCATCATTAAGTTCGATTTTGATCAGTCTCTATTTCATCAGTCTCTATCAGTCGAAATTTTGGACAGTGAAAGATTCTCTCCAGAAGACTTGTTTCCGAAATGTCTCACATTAAACTACAAAAAAACGGGATTAATTCACAAAATGATACTGAATTTTTACACCACGCATATATAGATGTCTTAAATAAATTATAATCCACACCCATGAACGTTTTACCATTCGTATTAAACTGGTGTTGCTAATAAATACGAATGTGTTTCATGTATTCTGTTAGATTTATAAGGTTTTGTAATTGGCGCCAGCGGCCATTTTTGTTCTTGATATATTCGATGTAAATCGATAAGGTCGACGATATGCGATTGTCGATCTCCGCGCGCGCCTTCCTCTCTCTGCCAAGTCACGCCACGTTTTACGGCTGTGTTTTTCTTTATCCGAATAAATCTTTTGCATCCAAAGCCAAGAGTGCAATATTTATATCCTACCCAACAGATTATGGGCCCAGGCAACGTGTGGCTAAAAGTATTTATCGGATAGGAGTGTTCTTTGAAGAAGGATCCTTGATTCGTAAAAACGATTCTCTTTTGAGGTTAGCCCGGCCGTGTGCAAAAGCGGGTATAGTCGAAGA
The DNA here is from genome assembly GCF_030848805.1 of Temnothorax longispinosus. Taxonomy (NCBI): domain Eukaryota; kingdom Metazoa; phylum Arthropoda; class Insecta; order Hymenoptera; family Formicidae; genus Temnothorax; species Temnothorax longispinosus. Next base: position 16,912,252 of record NC_092358.1, read on the forward strand.
TGGATTTCGAAGTATCAAGGATCACAAAGTTGAAGAATGCAGAGAACTGGGCAGAATGGAAATTCCAAGTGTCAGTCTTGTTAAGAGAGAGGGATGCCCTGAAAATAGTGAACGGTGATTTTGCTAAACCCACGCCAGTCGAAGAAGCTACAGCGGCACAGAGACAACAGCTAACCGAGTGGTTGAAGGCCGACAGTATCGCTCAGAAAATAATTGCAACGAGTGTAGCAGACTCACAGCTCGTATATATCATGAATTGCAGTTGCTCCCAGGACATGTGGAACGCGCTACATAACCTTTACGAGCAGAAATCTGAGACGAGTATCCATATGCTTCAACAAATGTGGTACAAGGTTTCAAAGGATCCCAAGGACAGCATGGCATCTTACATCGCAAAGTTAAAGGATCTAGCGCATCGCCTAGAGGCTAACAGGCGTTAGGTGAGCCAATCGCAGATTCAATGATAATAACTAAGATCCTTATTATGACGCTAACCCCAGCTTACAATCATTTTGTCACTGCATGGGAGTCGACCCCTTAAAACCAGCGCACGCTACCGAATCTGGTCGAGAGACTTCTCGCAGAGGAAACTAGATGTTCAGCTCAAGAAAAAGGTCTAAACCGCACTGTTTTGACTCGTGTATGGAATCGGCCATCCGTCGCACAGATGACGCGCGCGCAATAATGGGCCGCTTTCCACGCACTTTGTAATATAAAATAGGGTGTGTAACACGTGCGGGATGAGAATTGGACACGAGTGCGGAGTGGACGCACGAGCGAAGCGCGAGTGCGACCATCACACTCATTTGGGCTCGACCACTCTTCCCACGAGTTGTTCATACTATTTTTTCTAACAAGAGCGTGAAACAGGCCGCTTTTCGCGCTTGTTTTACAATTTTATTTCTCCACTAGTTGAGAAATGGCTCCATGTTTCAACGCTTACGTCATCATTGCGAAATGGATCGTTTTGATCACTCAAAACAAGCGCGAAAAGCGGCCTATTTCACGCTCGCGTTAGGAAAAGACTTTATTATTATATGGAAACTGGTGAAACATATCTCAAACATTTGTTAAAATAAATTTTTCTATAAATTGCGAATTTTTAGACTTTAATATCTAACATCAATAAAACTTCCAAATATGATTTTTCGAAACATACTTGCTCAAATTAAAAAAGTAAAAGATATAGTTGTAAAAGGCTGTAAAAAATCTTCAAAATGATATGTTACTTGCCTCCTATTGCTATTTAAAATTTTTGAAAAATTACATTAATAAAGGAAATAAAGTAATATCGTAATATAATTTACCATAATTATAGAGGAGACCGGGGCAAGTCGTCACTATTTTTTTGGTGCCAATTTTTACAACAAAACAAATAATTTTAGTAAAATGTGATATACCATTGTAAAGAGTGAATCCTTGGCTACAAAATTTATACGGACATTTTTGGTTACTTTGTTCAACTGGTATAGAGTGAAAACGACAAAGGTGCAAAAATTGAAATGTCAAAATTGCCGGGGCGGAGTTGTCGCCCCATTCTCGAACTGAATTTTAAATGAAAATTTATAATTCCGATCATGAAAAATGATAGGATACATTTTATTAATTATATTTTAATAGAAAAATGAAAATATTAATTAAAAACACGATGGCAGAAAAGAAAAGCGCACACACTTATGTGCCCTACGCTCGCACGTTTCTCGTCAGCTTTATTTTGTCATCTCTGAGCACACGCAGCACATATTATCCAAGTCCTCGCAGAATCCGACCACTGCTGCTTCTTTGACTTTGATTTTCGCCGGAAGCCTCCATGATATGGCTTGGTGACGACTTCGCCCCGGACACAAGTTTCAAGTTTGGTCGCTCATAAAATATTAGAAATCAATGAAAAAATAAAAAAAAACTTTACTGGATTCGTGTTCAGCATGCATTACTTTTTAGAATCACTTACTTTGAGATTCGGAGACATAACAATATTTAAGATATTACAAAATTTTTGACGCGCAAAAAATTTTACTTTTGACCTCCGAAAACACGTTTGCCGATAAGAATCACAACATGGCACATAACCTCATTAAACTCCGTTGGTCACGTGGGCACCAAAAGCCGCGTTTACAGTATTAATGGTGAGTTCGTACAACATACAGATTTCGAGATAATTGCAAGGACGACTCCGTCCCGGTGACGACTTCGCCCCGGTCTCCCCTATATTTCTTAATAACTTATATAATAACAAATGATATTATATTTTATACAAATCATAATAAAATAATTAAGGACTCTCGATAATAATAATAATAAGAATATAAAAGAAAAATTAGCAATAAGAGAGTCGACGCGGTCGTTAGTGCGTATAGTCCAGTCATTTTAGACGAAAATATGGCTTTTGTGCAAGAAAATTAGATTCTACTTTTTTTAATCGCTTTATTTTGTTGTTTTAAATAACATATTAAAAATAGAGAACGATATCGGCAGGGCTAAAAATGTTATTCAAGATCAAAGGTCACGAAAATCAGTTTCTTGCAAAAATCTCGTTTTGTATGGCTCGGAGGTCAATTAAGATGGTTACAAAAAAGAAAGAGCATGAAATTCTCTACAAAAATGGTTCTATTCACTTTTCACGTACGATGAACCGTTTGCGAAATACAAAGTGACGAATGTGTATGTCGAGCGTTGTATCCATTTCCGCACCACTTTTGAGATAAGATACAAGGCGCGTACAAGGCGATACAGCTAACTTTACACTAAAATTTATTTTGCTAATAATAATTACATTAATGACCAACATTTCGGAGCTAACATGATTGTTGTGTTTGATGGGTATAACGACAATAATAAGAACGTGAAGGTAATGGAACAGTCACGAAGAACCGCCGCAATTTTTGAATCTCTCAAAGTTCTTTTCGATGAACATATGCAAGTGCCAATTTCTCAAGAAAAATTCCTATCAAACCGCTCTAATAAAAAAAAATTGATTTCAATGCTCATGGACACATTCAAAAACATCAACATCACAACAAAACAAGCTTGTGATAATGTAGATGTGTTAATTATTGAAACAGCAATGGAGGAATCAATCATTAACACCACTGTCGTAGTAGGCGAGGACATTAATCTTTTGGTTCTTCTCATAGGGCATAGTCATTCACAGCAACAATTATTTTTCATGAAACCAGGCAAGGGAAAGGTCAAGACGCAATTTTATAATTCTTCAAACTTTGACAAATATCCTCATTGTAAGCAACATATTTTATTGCTACGTGCAATAACCGGATGTGTACCACTTCTGCTCTATTTAATAAAGGAAAACTTAAAACAATAAAAATCTTTGAAAATCGTCCTGATTTATATCAAGCTGCGGAAGTTTTTCAGCAAGAAAATTGCTCTCAACAACTTATATTTGAGAATGGAGTACGGATAATTTTGGCGATGTATGGAGTTCCTAAGTCACATCTCTTGATAATTATCGGTACTTGAGTTTTGCGAAATCGACTACATTCAATATTGCTGTAAAATTACAATCGCTTTCACCTACAACTGCAGCAGCTCAAGAACACCTGTACCGTGTATATTACCAGGTCCAAACATGGCTGGGAAAAGATATAGATTCACAACAGTGGGGCTGGATCTTAAATAACAATATTTTGGAGCCCGTTACAACGTTAATTGTTACCACCTGCGCCGGAGAGTATTCTTAACCCTTAAATGACCAGTGGGGTCCAGCAAACCCCAGACCCTTTAGAATGAAATGTTTTCAAATGTTCTTGCCAAAAATGGAGCTCATGCTCCCATTGATGATAGTTGAGTGATTGACCTATTCGTGTGTACACTTAGCAGTACTCAGTTTACTTAATTTTTTATACTATGTCGAAATTGAAATTTGAACAATATTAGCATTTTATACTCTTCTCTAGACCTTGAACAACATTGAAAAAAATTGTTATAACTAAAGATAAAAAAATCAATGAGTAAGGAGACATTTTTCATGCTGGGGTCTTTTAGACCTTTCAGTGAACTTACGAGATTCTGGAGAGGTGTGGCATTTAAGGGTTAATACTACTTTTTGCAATTGTACAAAAGAATGCGGTGCAAACTGCGGATGCAGGAAAATCGGATTATCTTGCTCCATTGTATGCGGCAACTGTCATGGACAATCATGTCTTAATGCCATGCCTGAAGCTTTTGCTGCTAATACGTCCGATAATTATTCCACTGAGTATGATGAGATTGATCCTACTGGTCTTTTATTAACAAACACGAGTGAAGATGATAAAGATAACGAAGATGTAGATGTAGAACTAGAGGAACCTATTGATGAAATAGAAATACATGACATTCATGAAGAAGATGATGAAACGTAATTTTTTTAAATAATAAAGATAAAGATTAAATTAAAAAAATAAAATAAAAATAGAAAAAATTAAAAAATGAAAATTAATAATTAATTTTTTTAAATGATAAAGATAACGAAGATGATAAAACGTAATTTTTTTACATTTGACATGGATTAGGCCTATTGGGGACACCATGTAAAAAAAACGCTCCTTGTATCTTACCTCAAAGGTGGTGCGGAAATGGATACAACGCTCGACGTATACATTCGTCACTTTGTATTTCGCAAACGGTTTATTGTACGTGAGAAATGAATAGAACCATTTTTGTAGAGAATTTCATGATCTTTACATGTATTCTTATATATCATCATTAAAGGAAAGTTGGTATTGAATTTTGCTAAGATCGTTGAAGGGGTAACCGATATTTAACAATTATATAAGAAAATTTTATTAACCGATTTACTTTGGCAAGAATCGGAAAAGGGGTTACCGATTTCTGCAAGAAATTTATACTTAACATTAGGAGGATTCTGTAGTATATTAAATTTGGCGTCAATCATTGAAAAATTACTAATTTGCACATTTTATTTATTATATTAACAAATTTTTTATAGTTTTAAATGCAGAAATCGGTAACCTTTTTTCAGATCATCAGAAAATTCAATACCAACCTTCCTTTAATGATGATATATAAGATTACATATATAGCATATATAAGAGGGTGTTCTCAAAAGAAAAGACGTATGCGGTGGTAACTCGGATCGTAACATCTATGTAAATGAGTTGTTATCAAAGAGCACTTATGACATATTACAACGGGCTAAGAGAATTGCTAAAGAGAGGTCGTATAGGTATGTCTGGGTAAGTAATGGCCAGATATATGTTAGGCATTCCGATGGTGGACCCGTTATCCGAACTGATTCCGACTTTGATCTCGCTGAGCTCGTCTGATGAGTCTGACCTGCTCATCCCTTGTCTTCGGTCAATCGGCAAAATAACATGCAATTTTTCTCTGATCCGTATTGCTCTCTGTAATGCAAATTCCCTTCATGACATATCAACTTGCTTGCACGCGAAATTGGATAATATTGTTTCTGGCATTGAGCTTCTAGTGCTTTTTTTCCTCGTATTAGTTTATAAATTGCGCTGCGCCTTAATTCTGAGTTTTATATTCACTATTTGGTTCTCTTACTTGCTCCTTATCATATTCTATTTTCATTATACACATTATTATTTAAGTTGAGTTAGTTCTTAGTTTTACAGTGTATATTATCCAAATCGACTACATGTTATTACGTTATGCTTTTCATCCTATTAATCGTTTTTATGCGGGATCATTGGTTGCTCGCCTTATGAGAGAGAGCATGCACATACTTTCGGTCGCTGCCATATGCATATCACCTGCTTGCTATTATTTTCTAATTTTATTTACTGCTAATTGCATATCGATAGCGATTACACTGCGTCTCGCATTTTGTTAAACATTTAAAGTTAAAAAAAGTAAAATTAATAACGTACTTTTAACCGGCTATGAAGAAAAATCGTATACACTACGCGGGCCAAAAATTGAAATCTCGGTCCTGCTCGTCATGATGCCCTCGGCTTCGCCTCGGGGCATCATGACGCGCAGGGTCGAAAATTCAACTTTCGGCCCTTGTAGTGTAATATACTATTGTTTATATCTTGTTTATACATTTATATATTTGTTAATTCACTAATAGCCTAAAGTCTTGACTATGGCTTAAATAAAACCAATCAATCAATCAATCTCTCTCTCTCTTTTTCTTTCTCTCTCTCTCTCTCCCTCTCTTCCCCTCCCTCCCTCTCTCTCTCTCTCTCTCTCTTGTTTTATCATAAATGGAACTTCTTAAGCTTTAAATATGAGATGTCAATGATTACTCTAAGATTATTAGTTTCGAAGATATAAACGTTCAAAGTGTGACATGTTTTCGTTGCATCATCGCGTTCCATTGTTTCATCCGTGGGTACCCCCCCCCCTTCCGCGGAGAAAAACGTAGTTCTACGTCAAAACGCGTTAATAATATATATATATAGTAGCTCATAGGTGACGTGAAAAGTTATTAAAAATATGTGTTTATAAATCATATATTGGTGGATAAAAGATTAGCTAGAACACAAATGTAATAACACAAATAAAGTCGTTTAAAAACAAGACGCCCGGGCGAAGCCCCGGGTAACCAGCTAGTGATTATATATAATCATATATAAACTTTAAATTCGGATTATCCAATAAATGGCATTCGATAGAATTCGTTTCTCGTATTTAAAATTTGACGAACAGTGGTATAAAAACGGTATCAAGAGACACGGCACTGTCTCACGTTAAGCAGTGCCAAGTTATAATATATGGAATAAGTCATTTCACTTTCGATTCTACAGCTTTTGAAAAAATATACATCTTAATTTATCAATGCTTTATTATCGAAATTAACAGTTCTTTTTTGATATATATTGACTATATATTGTCATATATGATTATATATATTTACATATATATAATATCATTATATATGTTTATATATAATTATATATAATTATATAGAGACAAAATTCATATATAATTGCATTATATATAATCATATATATTCATATATGATTACATATAATTATATATAATTATATATGATCATATAGAGACAAAATTCATATGTAATTGCATTATATATAATCATATATATTTATATATCTATATATATAAAACAAAGTCGGGTTAGTTACACCATTTATAACTCAAGAACGGCTGGGCCGAATTTTTACCACAAGTATATGAAATAGGGGTAGAATTTTCCGGAATAGCAGAATAACTAATAAAATATCGGAAAAATTTATGTAAAAAAAAAAAATTAATTTAGAAAGATATCCAAATGCATAGAGGGAGGGAAAGAGGGAGAGAGGGAGGGGGAAGAGAGAGAGAAAGAGAGGGGGGGAGAGAGAGGGAGAGAAAGAGAGAAAGAGAGGGGGAAAAAGAGAGGGAGAGAGGGGAGAGAAAGAAGGAGGGGGAGAGAAAGAAAAAGAGAGGGGGAGAGAGATGGAGAGAGGGAGAGAGGAGAGAGAGAGAGAGAGAGAGAGAGAGAGAGAGAGAGAGAGAGAGAGAGAGAGAGAGAGAGAGAGAGAGAGAGAGGAAAGAGGGAAAGGGGGGAGGGGGAGAGGGGGGACTATTTGCGTGTCTTATCACTACATTCATTACTGTTAGGCGGTACGAAGTTCGCCGGGGCAGCTAGTAATTATATATAATCTTTTTTTCCCGGGGGAAGCTAGGGTTAATGTCTATTTCTATATCAATAATTTTGCATAATTTTAATTTCGATTTAACTTATTTTTTATCCTTTTCTAATTCTTAAAATTGAAAATGATAAATAGTAACAACAATATGAACTTATCTTCGCCAGTAAATAATTCAAAGAAAAAATTTTGTAAGTTAACCTGACTGGCCATTTATTAGTTACAAGAAAACGACGTTTCGACCATTATTTTTGATCCTTTTCAAGTATAAATCTAGGTTACATCGATAAAAGTCACATGTCAAAAGATAAAATAAGTGAGTCGTAAAGCCTTCCTTATTTAATGTAATGAGTTGCCGACTGCCATGGTGGACGTCACATATTTCAGCACTTAAGCAAGGTAGCAAGCCACCGGTGATTCCAAAAGAGCAATTAGCGAACGGAGAGATTAGTTATCGAGACAACGGTGCACGGTAAACCGTAGGTTCTTTCGATAAAAAGTAAATTAAACCGAGATTAAAGTTATAATCTACATTGATAGAAATGGACATAAGTCGCGTAAATAAATAATGCATATCTCTGTTAATTAAGTATTTTAATCCACTTGCTAATTGTTATTTTAGGGTTTCAGCATTTTTTGCTTATAAGTTTTATAAAAATGTTAATGCAATAAACATGAAAATACATATAGTATTTTTACATATGCTAGAAAAGCGTCTATTATAACAAAAATCGATTAAAGTATATATTAAAAGCCAGAAATAAACATAATAAACACGTGTATCGGACTAGAATTAATTGTTGTGAACGAATCCTTAAGCTCTAATAAAATTGAGAGTTACCGTTTATTGTTTATAAATCCAACTTGACATGCGATCCAAACATCATCGATCAGTATTGATGGAAACTGCTCAGTCAAAATACGATTGCATCAATGTCGTATATTAGGCGCAGTCAAAGCTCAATATATATACTTTAATCAAAATTTTTTCAGCTTTACTGCTGATATATCCCTCTCTCTGTTCACTTCTTTCGCAAATAAAGCAGTCTTTTCGTTAACGTTAGATGCCAACAGATGCAATCTCGAAGAATTACGATGAGGAGCATTGGAACGTGAAAATTCTAAGCTGCTGAAAGATGGAAAGACGAATCCGCGTGTCCGATTTGAACACGATTTAAATGTCAGAAAATTTGATTTTTAAAACAAACTTCTGTAAACTCGTCTCAACTATTTCTTTTTTTTTCTAAATACAACGCGCTTCCTTAATATACTTCTCCAACGCCTCAAATTCCAATTTTTAAAAAATCATCGCGGACATGTGGCGTCCATCCCCAGTGAAAATTCTGAGCAGCAAGATGGTAAGCGGCGTGGTTCCCGCGCCACTTCCCGCACATCCTCCCGTCATTTAGGATGCTCCCCTCTGCGGTGCCTAATGCCATCAAGCAATCACGCCGCGTGACACACAAAACATATTGTTATTTTTTCAAAATATTACTGGCCCGAGCATGGAGTGACCAAAACAAAACAAGGAATTAGACTCGGAGAGAGAGTGACGCGAGCAAATTTACTCGATCCACCACATTGCGTAACTTCGTAGTGCCGATCAAGCTCTACTGTACCGATCGACTTTAAAAGCTTAAATGGATGAGGACAGGGGAAAAAAGGATAAGGACGACGGACAACGACGGGATTAATCGTGAAATTTATGATTTGCGACTTTGACATCGCGAGCCGAAAAAGCTTCGCTCGGAACGCTGACGAGCGTGAGTTTTACGGCACTGCGTTATCAATCCGGAGCTCTCCTCATGACCTATACAACGAACTGTACCCAGAACGGATGCGGGGATGGATCGGTGTCACGTGAACCCTCCGGATATACCAGCTTCCTAGTCTTGCTCACCTACTTTATAGCCATTTCGTTTCATCGGAAACGTTCGGAACATTCGCCATTTTGTTCCGTGCACCAATATTTTTTTACATTAACTGAATCCCTCATAAGTCGCAAACCTATAAGCCAAACTCCGCAAAATTAAAAAGCAATGTAAGTTAACGAAGTAATGGACCAATAGACTCTGGTACTAAAATTAAGGAACTTAGAAAAAGTTGGCTACTTTTAGTTGCGCTACGTTATAGTTTGTAACACTTAAAACAAAACAGGTGAATAATAAGATATCAGAAAAAAGAAGGAAAATCCGAAGAACTTTAGGCTTATTCTTTGCGGCTGAACTTTTGTATTTTTTATCTTCTTTTTTCTTCTCCAACGTTTAATTATATGTTACTACTTTATTTTATTATTTTATTTTAAATACAAGAAGTGTAATGCACTCGGTAATGTAGCTACGAGGTATGTATGTACAAATAATTTGTTTATCTTAATCATTTGCGATTCATTTCACTTCCGATTGCACGTGACTTTATTTCGATTCAAATCGACATATTTATTGAAATTTTATGTATTAAGTTATAAACCTTTATGCAGAAAGCATGCTATGGATTATTTATTGCAGAAAAGAACGAGATAATTATTCTGCTATAATGTAAAGTTTTATACTTTCTCTACGCGCGAAACTATACAAAATAAGTGTTATTACAATGTAATTAGATTATGCAAGTTGTCACAATTTTTGCTTCTTTCTGAAGATAAAGAAAATGTGAATTACTAGTATTTTATGTAGTATTCCAGCAAATTTAATTTATTTAACTGGACAGAAGAATGTAAAAAAAATTTCTTTTTCTATAAAGATTTCTTATTTTCGCTTTGATAAATAAATAGTGATGATGTATATGTAACACATATTTTTATTTTGAATCTTGGTCTCTGGTTTTTTAAATCATAAATACCGTCTTGTATATAAGTAAGATCATTTGAAGGCATCTTTTTCATCGTCATGCATGCGATATTGAAAATTTTTAATCTTTCACAAGATCACAGTACGTGATTCACGTATCGAATAGTATTATTTAATAAGATGCATTATTTCTTTTTTTCTCCTGAAACATTCAATTGATAAGTATATACATATAAGTGATAAATATTAAATTAATAAATACGTGTATTTTTAACTAGCAGCCTTAATTGTACGCGATCGCGTATTAATTTGACGGAGACATGGGTCAATAGTGCAAAATGGAAAAGAATTGTGCTGTAATTGCGTAATAAGCGCGCGTCGTTTTATTTCCGCATTGATAGCGCCTAATTTAAGTTGATGGCTCTTAGAAGTCTGGATGCTCTTTTCGCTGATCGCGCAATGAAGAAATGAAATTACAATATTCTGCCTGAAAAAGAATCTCGGAATTTGTGCTAATAAACATTAGGTGTTTATAAATTAATTTTTCCTAACGCGAGCGTAAAATGGGCCGCTTTTCGCGCTTGTTTTGAGTGAGCAAAACGATCCATTTCTCCACTAGTTGAAAAATGGAGCCATTTCTCAACTAGTGGAGAATAGTTATTTGTGTAACAAGTGCGGGAAGTTGAGAATTGGACACGAGTGCGGAGTGGACGCACGAGCCGAAGGCGAGTCAACCCGCACCCTATTTTATATTACAAAGTGCGTGGAAAGTGGCCTATTGCGCGCGCGTCATCTGTGCGACGGATGGCCGATTCCGCACGCGCGAGAGATTTCTCACTCGAGGTCGTGCGGGAATGAGATATTATGCAACACGTGCATGGAAAGTGCCCCATTACGCACGCTACGCGTGCGTGATAGACCATTTTCCAGGCACTTGCAACATAAAATAGGGAGTGTAAGCCGTGTGTAAAGATGAAAATTCCCGGGTGCGGTTACCGCACTCGCCTTCGGCTCGTGCGTAAACTCCACACCCGGGAATTTTCATCTTACCTCACTTGTTACACAAATAACTATTCCCGCACGCTGTGTGATATAAATAAAATTGTAAAACAAGCGCGAAAAGCGGCCTGTTTCACGATCTTGTTAGGAAAAATAGTATGAACAACTCGTGGGAAGAGTGGTCGAGCCCAAATGAGTGTGATGGTCGCACTCGCGCTTCGCTCGTGCGACCAACTTCACACTCGTTCAGAATCGACCACTTTTTCCACTAGTTGTACAATATACTATTATATCGGAAACGTATCATTTCTGTAAATAATTGTACAATTAAAGCTGTTAATTAAAAAATACACAATCAGATTTAATTATTTAATATCTGTAACTTATCAAAACACTTATCAATTGAATGTTTCAGGAAAGAAAAATAATAATAATGCATTTTTACCAATTCCTGTAAATTTCTGTAAAATTCGTCATTTATTGCATATCCCCGTAGGGTTTGCAATCTAGTATCCTGTGGCGTTTTTCAAAGGGACGTACCCAACCCTATCCAACTCCTCCATTACCATTACCATTTCCTTTTGGACCAACGGTTTATCGTCTCTTCCGAAAGACGGAGCCTAGTTTTCCATCTAGGGATACCTTTCTCCGCTAAATGGAGGGGGGCGGCGTTTTTGCTGAGAAATTCTCAGTGGCCTAGCGGAATTCGAAATTCGAACCCGGTTACTGCAACCTGCTCCGGATTACAAATCTGGTGCTCTACCCACCAGACCAGCCGTCACCCCTAATGCATTTTTACTAAATAATACTATTACATTTGAGTATTTTTTCAAAACAACTCAATAAACAAAGGCAACTTTGTTTTTTCTTTCTGTCAAATAAATAAAACAAGCTCGAATCTAATATTATTCAACTTTAATAATCGTTTCAGGAATTGAAATGCAAAACGGAGCAAGAAGAATGCAAGAAAATCAAGCAATGATCTCATATATTCCTTAGCTTAGCAAATACATTTAACGGTTGTTAAATGAGGATTATCCGGGAGAAGTGATAATGGAGGACCGCGACACGCACGCGTCTGCAATTGAGGCTCTTGAGAGACGTAATTATTATGTCATACGTGGCATCGAAAAAAAGGGAGTCCGGAACATAAGTGTCAAATGGAATAGAAATTTATTTAACTTACCAAAGATGATAATTAAAAAAATAAAAACGTCTTTGTTATGTTGTTCAAAGATAAGTTGTTTTGTATGGATTATTTAATTTTGAGCCAAACTTGAAACTTTTTGAAATATAATTTACACATATATATTACACACACACACACACACACAAGCGTTATTGAGTAAAAATAAGTTTTAAAAAAAGTACAGTTTGCAATGCTCTAAATTAAATACAAAATATAAATATTTTGTCTCCTTTTTTAATATTTGATTCTATAAATAAATTATAAGTGCAGTAAATCTCTTTTGCTTTTCTGTCAAAAACATCCATTTTAATTTGATAATCGACAACTACGTTATTGATTATTAAAATTATTATTATTTGTTTTATTATAAATGAGAAAACGTTTGAGATATGGTAATTTTATTTTTCTCATATTCGGAATAATAATTAACTATTTCTCTGAAATTGAGAAATGTAATCGCCATTATTCTGTTTTGTATTAAAGAAAGATATAAATATTTCTACGCATAAGGTATACTCTTATTTAAAAATCCTACTCTTATTTTTACAACAGTCATTTTAGATCCTCCAAATCCCGAAAGTGTAATTTATCCTATTGATACGGCTAGACTTGCGAAGAAGAGAGTAGTACATGTACGCAGGAAGATCCGGGCGAGATGAGATGGCCTGGTAGCCAAGAAAATCCATAAGGTGCAAGACTTTATGGAAAGCAAAAAAGCGAAATTAGGGAAGCAAGAGAAAAAATGCATGCAGTTGCGAGCACGCGGAAGAGAGTGAGAGAAAATTAGAAGGATAGGGAGGTAGAAATCAACTCGATGATGATATACTGTTGCGATCTTGGCGTAACCCCCTTTTTTCTCCTCTGTCACCTTCTATTTCTTTCTCCCATACGCTCCTCCTCTCTTGCTCTTCGGCAGAGACTATCGGCAGATAACGTTCCACAATGTTGACGGGGGCGGCGGAGAACGTAAGGGCGCGCGGTAGGTAGGCATGAATCACGGGCAGGGGAAGAGGAAAAAGGGGGTACCCCCGGATTTTCTTCCTGTACGACCAATTTCAGTCACTGCCGGCTGGCGCGACGTGCGTGGAAGATCTGAGACTGAAGACTGATCGCAGACCAATTGCACACAGTATTCCGCGGGTGACACTCGCGCTCGCAACGTAGAGAGTCATTCTTTACTCTCTCCCCGTGGTACCCGCGTCGTGTTTCCCAAGCCAGTACACCCACGGCAGGCGAACGCGAGCGATCGCGACCCGCGCGGATCGCACCTCGAGATTATCTCCCCGAGAGATCAGTGGTGTACTCCGGAGGAGTAGATGAGATTTCGCGGCCGGCAGATCGACTGCAATTTCAAGATCGAGATCGGGAGAAACGCTCGTTGAAGAGAAACTGAAGATCGGCTGAGAGATTTGATCAGTTTTCAAGTTCCATCGATTACCGAAGATTTTCATCGCCGAGATTGAGCGTGAACAATCATCGCAAACACAACTCCGGCAACGAGCGCGAGATTATACATTTTGCGCGCCCATTAAGAGTGCTCAGAAAGTGCAGTGTGCAAAAACAAATCAGACCGGGGCCGGAGATTTCCATATAAAGTTTCATTGCCGGATTTAAGTAAGGTTCGTAGACCGCTTGGGAATCAGTATAACCAAGATGTTAAGCTTAAATAACGGCAAATTTATTGCGCAATTAGTAAACAATTAGTGACAATTGATTTGATTTGCAGAACGTTATTCTTCAGTCGTGTAAAAATCAAATCTGATAAAGAAGCATGTGTGCCATGCGCGTGCGTAAAGAATAACGAAAAATAACGATCATGTAGAGCGGCGCGGGCGGCCTTAACGTAACTGACGTGGATTAATTAAACGAAATTGATATATTAGACTAAATTATCGTATTAATTTATGTGTATAGACGTAAGCGTAGGTATTGTCTAAATTAATTGTACCTGGTCTAAATTAAGGTTTTAAATCTGACATCTTGATATTGCCTGGCTTAAAAAATTTGATTGTCAAGTATAGCATTTCAAAGGCTTGTGCTTTATGGTACTTGAAATTGTCAAGTCCAACACCACGTGCGCACGATTACTTTGTTTTCCTGGAAAAAAAAAACATTCGTAACGTTTCGAGCAGAGAGAAAATTCACGACACTTCAGCTTTTCGCCGAGACAATATTCGTGACGGATGACGACGACGGTGAAAATCCCGGTGCAAATCGCTCGCAATAACACGCGGAACGACACATCCTCGGCTAATTAGAATATAGCTGTTTTTTATGAGCGTGGAAGAGGAAGAGGGAGCCGAGATGGGTGGCGGTGGTGGGAGGGGAGAAGCAAGGAAACACGTACCATCGCGATATTTATTATACGGACCCCCTGCCGGACATTCGTATTTAACGGGCCGCAACCAATGGCCATCATCCACCCTCCTTCTTCTACGTATACCTCGGAGAATACCTTGCTGCTTTTCTTGCAGGAGCCTTCGCATGTCTCTGTTAATTCGATGAAATTTTCGTTTGATTGACTGAAATTAAATCCAATATTTTATTAACTTACTGTCAGTTTGATAGAAGGTGTCCGATAAGCGCGGATTGCTGGAAATAATTTTGAAAATACAGTTTTAGCAACTTGAGAAGCGCAAGTGATTAATAATTGAGAGATGAAATTAAAGACAGTTAATGCAAACTAATATTTTCCTAATATTGATATAGATTTTTTATTTATCTTTAAATACATTTTACAGACACATGTGGGATTAATAAACATAACTAAGGTTTTCTTAATTTTTTAGAACAATTTCAACTGAGCATTGACAATAATAATTATTGCGATTATTCTTTCAAATTCTTCTTTATTGCAGATAGAATTTTATATAAAAATACATAAATAAAATCATATAGCACTACATAGATATTAACAGGTAAATTTGTATGGATATACGTTGAATTAATTTAAATTTTAAATTAGGCAATCTCTTCAAATATTTAAACATTACTATATTTATTTTTGATAGCTTTATTTATCTTTTATATGTATTATCTATTACCTTTTGATATGCGTTAAAAAATTATGATACGTATGCATTATAATTGGTCATAAAATATATTTGATTCACGCTATTAATTAATTATTTTCGCGCAATCACAAATTCGATTTCAGTATCTGAACGCATTGCGATGCAAACGGAGTCCTTTAATATTCGATGATTATTGAGACACAATGCGAGCACAGCTTAATTTAATAGGAGAACTCATACTCTAAGCCGTTGCTCTCTCAACAATCGTATAATGCTCACTATTATCGGTTTCCGCAGATTTTCCGGGTGACAGAAGCCAAAAGAACATCCGTAGCATACAAAGAATGAGAACTCGGTCAAAACTTTTACAATAGAAAAAGATAAAAATTCTTTTTACGATAGAAAAGGATAAAAATTTCGATGTTGCAAGCACACAGAAAAAAATTAATCTTTAATCAAAACGAATATATTCAAATCAACACAATCATATTGTTTAATATATAAGCAAGAATATATAATTTTTTTAAAAGAGTTTTATATTCTTATATTTCAAGAATATTATAATTTAATTTGAATATTATAATTATTACATAAAGAGTTGGTACAATGTGATTATTTTTATGATAATAATAATCTTCTTCTTTTTTCCAATTTCTTCTGCTTCATTGTAACATAATAAAATTGAATCAACATTATTTGTGTTCACGTAGAAAATATTGAATTTTAAAATAAGATTAAAAAACTGTTTTTATCGTTATAATATGAAAATTTTTGGTTTGAAAGTACTGTTATCCTCTATTCAATATTTTTGGCTTTTCATTAATAAAAATTATTTTTGAATAATAAAAATATATTTTTCCTTATTAAACTAGATACATATAATGCTTTAATGTAAGTAATTTATCTCTGTTTAACGTATAATCTCAGTTTAAGATTTACATGTCAAAAATAAAGATATCCTTTAAGAATGTTATTTTTTTCTGTGTATTTTTCTAAACACTGATGTAACAGCAGTTTAGGTGTTACAATTATTTAGCATCTTCCACAAGTTGTAAGAGCTTGCGTTAATTTCTATCATTTAAAAGTAAAAAGAAAAAAGTGCGTTTACTTGAGAAAAGCTTCTGCGGATTTAAAGTGAACAATTCTTTGAATTTTTTGACACGCAACGCATGTCTATTACAGTTCTTCATTCGAGATTCGCTTCGCGTTATGTCTTCGAGTAAGCAACTTGTGAAATATTCGCTTGGCAGATACCGTGTTATGTCTTGTTATCATCTTCGCGTTTGAAACGACACTGGTCGATAATCAGCCGGACTGCGTACACGACCGGAAAATATCGAGAGAACACCGAGTGGGCCCACCACGAAAGCCTACAATCATGACAGAGGCATCGCGGGATCCTGAGGTGGCTGATTCAGAAAACACTGACAACGGCACGACAACGTTAAATCTGACTTGTTCGACGACCAACAAGAAACCTCTTCCGGATCGTGGAACATGGAGCACCAAACTGGACTTTATTCTCAGTGTGGTAATGGCATTATCATGTCGCCAAATCTTATTCAATGCATTATTGTTCTTAAGGGGATGCTGGAGTGGCAAGAATTACCGACATTTTTTTGAACAGACTAAACTTTGAATTGGCTTTACGGAATTGAAAAAACTTTTTTACAGAATTAAAGTACGCACAAAAACGGAGTGCGCTGCAGTCGATTTTACATAAAAACGAAAAAGAAAAATATAAAAATTATAGTTTTGTTATCGATTTTTGCAGTCGACTCGTGACAACATTTGCTGCACATAAAAATTTCGACTTTGTACGTATAAAATAAGCATGCAACGCACTCGGGATTACAAAAAAGAACAATGTTGTGCTTTCAAAAATGAGCCTAGAAGCTTTAGTATAAGAGAAAATTTTGTCTAAAAATCTCATAGTATGTATGCGTGCGGAGTAGTACTGCGTGTAGCGAGAGATGGCGCAGCAATTGAACAAAGGACAGATGTCATTTCGTTAGACAAAGACAGATATAGAGAAAACAAAATTAGAAATGTTGACATTATTGACACCGAGAAAGTTCGACCGTCACTCCAGCATCCCCTTAAGCATATCGTCCGTTACGTTAATATTGCCAACTATAATTATTGATCAAATGCGTGAGGGCAAAGCGATATTACAAACAAAATGTTTCGCCAATTGTCAAAGATATTTCTAATATAAACATCAAATTGAAAGAGATTACCCAGACAGCACCATGTCTAAAATCGGGACATAAATTGGGCCTTAAAGACGTCATTAAGACGTCTTTTAGACATCATATCATAAGACGTTTTAAAAAATGTACAGTTATTCATAAAAATATCTTCATTATTAACATAACATATTAGCACTGTGCTTCGACGTTCACCATTTCTTCACCGTTTCTTTAAGGTCGGCCTGGCAATCGGTCTTGGCAATGTTTGGCGATTTCCATACCTATGCTATAAGAACGGCGGTGGCGCTTTCCTAATTCCCTACTTCTTGACGCTGTTTCTGGCCGGTATACCCATGTTCTTTATGGAGCTGGCTCTCGGGCAAATGCTCACGGTGGGCGGCCTCGGAGTCTTCAAGATAGCGCCACTCTTCAAAGGCATCGGTTACGCCGCCGCCGTTATGTCCTGCTGGATGAATGTCTATTATATCGTTATCCTGGCCTGGGCGATCTTTTATTTTTTTATGTCAATGCGCAGTGGTAAGCACACATTTAATTACGTTAAAAAATTCTCTTTTACATAATCTCTTATCGGGTATGTTTCATTTAATGATGAAAACAAGGACAAAGAGCTTGAGCGTTATTCATTACAACTGTCTCATGCAATCCGTTATAGAATTGCCTTGGGGAAGCTGCAACAATGACTGGAACACCAAGTATTGCGTGAATCCTTATGACAGAAGCTCGTTGCTTTGCTGGAGCCAGATCTCGCCGAGGAATGGTAGCGTCGTCAAGATGTGCACGCTCAATCATGTTAATGTGACAATGACGGAACTTACGGACCCTGTGAAGGAGTTTTGGGAGTCAGTATAAATACAATTTTTCATTTACTTTCGAGTACGTGACGCGCGTAATTTACGGATTTCTATATCACCGGACTTATATCAAGTGGACACCTCTAAAGTGTTACTATCTTCGCATTATTTAGTCTTGATAATTTCGCAATTTTATTTTTCAGACGTCGAGCGTTGCAGATCAGCGATGGTATCGAGTCCGTGGGCAATATCCGATGGGAATTAGCAGGTACATTATTATTAGTGTGGATAATCTGCTATTTTTGCATCTGGAAAGGTGTCAAGTGGACCGGCAAAGTCGTCTATTTCACGTCTCTCTTTCCATACGTGTTGCTCACTGTCCTTCTGATTCGCGGAATTACGCTGCCTGGCGCCATGGAAGGGATTCGATTTTATATCAGTCCAAATTTGTCTAAGCTTCGGGAATCCGAGGTAAGTTACTTTCTTTCATTTATTAGCTCTTGAAACTTATTTTATTTCTAAAACAATTCTGTAAACATCAACTCACTTGAACTGACTTTATCGAAACGATTTTATTTTACATAATAAACAATAACATATAACTATAATAGTAAGATTTATATTTCCGTAATATATCAATTATGTTTTCGCTTAAGTTTTTTTAGATTTTAACTTTATTTTATAGACACAACAGTGCAAAGTAAAGATATTCTGTTAAAAAAAAATATTTTTTAAATAGTATCCTAATAATATTATTTGAGATAAAGTATTCTGTAGACATTTTAGAGTATTCCGGGTTTTCCTTTTTATGATGCATTCACACAAAATGGAATTTGTAGGTATGGATCGATGCGGTGACACAGATCTTCTTCTCGTACGGTCTCGGACTCGGCACCCTCGTGGCCCTCGGCAGTTACAACAAATTCACCAACAATGTTTACAAGGACGCTCTGATCGTTTGTTCGGTTAACTCGTCCACCAGCATGTTCGCGGGCTTTGTGATATTCTCGGTGGTGGGTTTCATGGCGCACGAACAGCAGAAACCGGTCGCCGAAGTGGCCGCTTCCGGGCCAGGATTGGCCTTTTTGGCTTATCCGTCGGCGGTTCTTCAATTACCGGGCGCGCCGCTTTGGTCGTGCCTATTCTTCTTCATGCTGCTGCTCATCGGACTCGACTCCCAGTTCTGCACGATGGAAGGCTTCGTCACGGCTATAGTATTTGTTTTTCAAACTTAACTTCTAACTTTTCTCACTAACTTCTCTCACTCTAATCCTCAATAAAAAGTTATCAAGTCTCAGAAAGTTGTACTTTTAAACTAGAAAAAATTGGAAATTTAATTACCTTTTTTCTTAGCTTATACTCTTTGAGATTTGAAATATTTGACTTGGTTCGACTCTAACTTCAAGAAATTCCTTTTTTTTTAGTGAGAAAAAAATATTCGCGTTTTAAGTTGTTAATTGATCGATTCTTCTTCAGGTGGACGAGTGGCCTCAGAAATTACGTCGTCGCAAGGAGTTGTTTATCGCCCTCGTGTGCGCCCTATCCTATGTCATCGGATTGTCGTGTATTTCTCAAGGTGGCATGTACGTTTTCCAAATCCTCGATTCGTACGCCGTTTCCGGCTTCTGTTTACTCTTCCTCATCTTCTTCGAGTGCATATCAATCAGTTGGGCGTTTGGCGTAACCCGATTCTACGATGGTCTGCGCGATATGATTGGATACTATCCTCTTATGTGGTGGAAATTTTGCTGGACAGTGACTACGCCGATGATTTGTGTTGTGAGTACGATAAGTTTATTATCTTATCGCATATATCTGAGAAGAGTAAACTAACATGAACTGATTGCTTTCGTTTTTATTGTCTTAATTTAATTTTGAAGGTACTTTAATTGTGCTAAAAATAAATAGGTTTTTCTTAAAATAATGAGTAACACAATATAAGAACAAGAATTTTATAAATCTATATAAAAGATATGTATGTATATGTATATATATATACATATATATATATATATATATATATATATATATATATATATATATATGTAGGTCCGGAAGTATGTTCCGGGACTTTTATTTTTTTACATCGGTATATTCCAGGACATTTGGCAGTTTCCAGGACTGTCCTGGAAAAAATTCATGTCCTACGGCACGTTTCGGGACAATTTTTTGAATCTGATTACATATATATGCGTTATATTCCAGGACTGTACATTTCAAAAAACGTAAACAGTCCCGGAACATACCTCTAGACCTACATATATATATATATATATACTATATATATATATATATATATATATATATATACTATATATATACTATACTATATATACTAGCTGGTTTATATATATATGTGATATATAGGGACGTTTCACGTCAACCGGATCACTTGTCTGCCCAAAATTTGAAGCGACCTACGAAGACGTTCGATGTTCGATAGCTCAAAAAATTAGTCTTTACTAGTACTTTCGAAAGTCATGTGCCCCGTTTTGAAATCCAAGATAGCTGATCCAATATGGCGGCTGAAAGCCTGAAAATTGGAGAAAAATCTACATAATTTAACGTAATCATGTTTTTAAATATTGATTCGGTTTTGAAATGGTTTGGTAAAGAGTTTTCAGTGTCTGTGATGTTGAATCTGGGAGCTAGTTGAAGTTTGGAACGTTCCTGGAGCGATTGAAATTTGGAACGTTCCTGGATTTTTAAAAAATGATTTGTCCCATTTTTCCTTTGGCACAGAGACATTTCTGAGTGATAAATACGAAATACATAAGAGACCGAACCGATCCCCCCTGCGGAAGACACCCTTATACTCAAAAAACCTACTCCCCGACCACTTTAAATATTCTGGCTACGCTTAAAACGATTTGTCCCATTTCTCCTTCGGCACAGAGCAACTACTAAATGCCACACACAAAATACATAAGAGACTGAACCAATATACCCTGCGGAAGACACTCTTATACTCAAAAAACCTACCCCCGGACCACTTTAAATATTCTGGCTACGCTGAAAACGATTTGTCCCATTGCTCTTGTGCGGAGAAAACTGGGCTCCGTCTTTCGGAAAGAGACGTTAAGCCGTTGGTCCAAAGGGTTAAAGTGAGAGGAGAAGGATAGTATTGGTAGTAGGTTGCAAACCCTATGAGGATATGCAATAAATTATGAATTTTACGGGAAATTTATAAGTTGCTTTGTGCCAAAGAAGAAATGGGACAAATCGTTTTCAGCGTAGCCAGAATATTTAAAGTGGTCCGGGGGTAGGTTTTTTGAGTATAAGGGTGTTTTCCGCAGGGTGTATCGGTTCGGTCTTTTATGTATTTTGTGTGTGGCATTTAGTAGTTGCTCTGTGCCGAAGGAGAAATGGGACAAATTGTTTTAAGCGTAGCCAGAATATTTAAAGTGGTCGGGGGGTAGGTTTTTTGAGTATAAGGGTGTCTTCCGCAGGGTGTATCGGTTCGGTCTCTTATGTATTTCGTATTTATCACTCAGAAATGTCTCTGTGCCAAAGGAGAAATGGGACAAATCATTTTTAAAAAATCCAGAAACGTTCCAAACTTCAATCGCTCCAGGAACGTTCCAAACTTTAACTAGCTCCCAGATTCAACATCACAGACATTGAAAACTCCTTACCAAACCATTTCAAAACCAAATCAATATTTAAAAACATGATTACGTTAAATTATGTAGATTTTTCTTCTATTTTCAGGCTTTTAGCCGCCATATTGGATCAGCCATCTTGGATTTCAAAACGGGGCACATGACTTTCGAAAGTACTAGTATATATATATACATACATCTTATCTTATCTTATCATCATACTATTATATAAGTACCGTCTGTATGTATGTATGTATGTATTTCTGACCGCGGACTACTCATTCGTTAGTGGACCTAATTTTTACCAAAAGTATATGAAGTAGGGGTAGAATTTCCCGGTGAGTGCCATAAAGTGTATAGTTTTTGTTACCGATTTTCTGGAAACCGGTTTTTTTAATTTTTTCAATTTTTCGGGAATTAATTGACCGAATCTCAAAGAATTGTATATGAAGTAGGGGTAGAATATTTCCCGGGGAGTGTATAATTTTTCGTTACCGATCTTTTTGGAAACCGGTTACGAAATTTAAGACCAAATCTTAAAGAATTATACATGAAATAGGGGTAGAATTTCCCGGGGAATGTATAATTTTTCGTTACCGATCTTTTTGGAAACCGGTTCAGAAATTTAAGACCGAATCTTAAAGAATTATACATGAAATAGGGGTAGAAAGAACTTAAGAATTTAATAGAATTAAAAAATTGATAATAATAAAGGGATTTCCGATTTTTGTTTAAAACAATGTACGTGATTGTTCTAATTTTCGCAAATTGTAATTGACCGAATCTGAAAGAATTATATAGATAGGGGTAGAAAAAACTAAAGAATGTAATAGAATTAGAAAAATTGCTAATAAAAAAGGGCTAAGATGATGTGTATAAAATTATATTAATTTTGGACGAGCCTTAACTACGCACTGCGATAGCTAACGATATTAATATTTTGATCTCAGAAGATTGGATGAAGGAAATGGAAGATTACAAAAATTGTGATTATAAATATTAATTAATAATTAATTGAGTTTTATTCAATATTGCAAAACGTATATTTCGTGGGTGTAAAATAAAATTCCTTTTAATAATATTTATATTTTTTAAATAAATATTATATCTAAATAATTATAATAATAATTATAATTTCCTCAAATTTTGAGATATTAGCTGAATTTTTTTAGAGATAATTTTTCGTTACTTTTTTAAAAACAATGCCCAAATTTTTCTAATTTTTTGGAGATGGCAAAGATGTGTATAATTTTTCATAATCGATTTTTTTTCAAAATTTTCTAATTTTTTGAGGATGGCTATGATGAGTTTATAGAAAAATTGCTAATAATAAAGGGGTTTCGGATTTCTGCTCCAATTTCCGTAAATTTTGAGATATCAAGCTGAATTTTTTTTATGGATAATTTTTATAGATAATTTTTCGTTACTGATTTTTGTGGAAACCGGTTACAAAATTTTTCAAATTTCTCGGGAGTTAATTAATCGAATTTCAAAGAATTGTATATGAAATAAAGGTAGAATTTCCTGGGGTTTGCTCTAAAAAGTGTATAATTTTTCGTTACCGATCTTTTGGGAAACCGGTTACGAAATTTTTTCAATTTTTCGGGAATTAATTGACCAAATCTTAAAGAATTACATGTAAAATAGAGGTAAAATTTCCCGGAGATTGCTATAAAGTGTATAATTTTTCGTTACCGATTTTTTTGGGAACCGGTTACAAAATTTTTTCAATTTTTCGGGAATTAATTGACCAAATCTTAAAGAATTATATATGAAATAGGAGTCAAGTGTGTCAAAAATTTTTTAATTTTTGGAGGATAAGTTTAATTTTTTATTAATGGGTAGTTTTTCATTAATAAATTAATTTTCTTGAAACCGGTGCCAAAATTTTTCTAATTTTTTGATTATTTTGAAAAGAGAAAATAAAATAAAAGAAAATAAAAGAGAGTTAATAATGGCGGGTCAACGGAGAGTGAAAACGCGCGAGGCGCAAGCAAAAATAAAATTTAAAGACTTTAATATAAGAGATTACATTTTTGTAATATTTGACAATATGCTAATCTCTGCATCTATAATATTATCTATTATTTTTTATTTTTTAAAAAAGAATTCGAAGATATAGGTTAGAGATTGAGGAGAAAGAATATCAAAGGTGCTCCTAATTAATGAGTGAGTTTGGGGAGAGGGGAATAGAATTTAAGCCCGCGCGAAGCGCGGGCGAAAAATCTAGTCTTATCATTACTATTATATAAAACGCGACTGTTTGTCTGTCCGTCCGTCCGTCCGTCCGTCTGTCCGCGAACTACTCATTCGTTAGTGGACCGAATTTTTACCACGAGTACATGAAATAGGGGTAGAATTTCCCGGGGAGTGCCATAAAGTATATAGTTTTTCGTTACCGATTTTCTGGAAACCGATTTTTTTTATTTTTTTAATTTTTCTGTCCAAATTTTTACCACGAGTACATGAAATAGGGGTAGAATTTCCCGGGGAGTGCCATAAAGTTTTCTGGAAACCGATTTTTTTTATTTTTTTAATTTTTCTGTCCAAATTTTTACCACGAGTACATGAAATAGGGGTAGAATTTCCCGGGGAGTGCCATAAAGTATATAGTTTTTCGTTACCGATTTTCTGGAAACCGATTTTTCTAATTTTTCTAATTTTTCGGGAAATAATCGACCGAATTTAAAAGAATTATATATGAAACAGAGGTAGAATTTTCCGGGGAGTGCTATAAAGTGTATAATTTTTCGTTACCGATCTTTTTGGAAATCGGTTACAAAATTTTTCCAATTTTTCGGAAATTAATTGACCGAATCTTAAAAAATTATATAATTTTTAATTTTTTTTCAATATTATTCTTTATCTATATGTATTTTATGTGTATTACTATTATATAAAACGCGACTGTTTGTCTGTCCGTCCGTCCGTCCGTCCGTCCGTCCGTCCGTCCGTCTGTCCGCGAACTACTCATTCGTTAGTGGACCGAATTTTTACCACGAGTACATGAAATAGGGGTAGAATTTCCCGGGGAGTGCCATAAAGTATATAGTTTTTCGTTACCGATTTTCTGGAAACCGATTTTTTTTATTTTTTTAATTTTTCTGTCCAAATTTTTACCACGAGTACATGAAATAGGGGTAGAATTTCCCGGGGAGTGCCATAAAGTATATAGTTTTTCGTTACCGATTTTCTGGAAACCGATTTTTCTAATTTTTCTAATTTTTCGGGAAATAATCGACCGAATTTAAAAGAATTATATATGAAACAGAGGTAGAATTTTCCGGGGAGTGCTATAAAGTGTATAATTTTTCGTTACCGATCTTTTTGGAAATCGGTTACAAAATTTTTCCAATTTTTCGGAAATTAATTGACCGAATCTTAAAAAATTATATAATTTTTAATTTTTTTTCAATATTATTCTTTATCTATATGTATTTTATGTGTATACAGTTGGGTTTTATATTATAGTAGTTTTCATAACCGATTTTTATGAAACCGGTTTCCAAAAATCGGTAACGAAAAACTATACACTTTATGGCACTCCCCGGGAAATTCTAATAATGATAATAATGTGTTTGATATACTTATAATACGAGCATCATTTTTTACCGTAGCTAAACAAATCTATATATATAAGTCACGTCTGTCTGTCTGTTTGTCTGTCTGTCTGTCTGTACGCGAACTACTCATTCGTTAGTGGACCGAATTTTTACCAAAAATATATGAAACGGGTAGAATTTCCCGGGGATGAAAATGTTGTGGCCATTTTTTTGCTACCGATTTTCTGGAAACCGATTTTTTTAATTCTTCTAATTTTTCGGGAAATAATTTACTGAATTTAAAAGAATTATATATGAAACGGGTAGAATTTTCCGGGGAGTGCTATAAAGTGTATAATTTTTTGGTACCGATTTTTTTGAAAGCCGGTTACAAAATTATTTCAATTTTTGGGGAAATAATTGACCGAATCTAAAAAAATTGTGTATGAAGTAGGGGTAGAATTTCCCGGGGATTGCCATAAAGTGTATAATTTTTCGTTACCGATTTTTAGGGAAATTGGTATCAGAAAATTTTCCAATTTTTCGGAAATTAATTGACCGAATTTCAAACAATTGTATATGAAATAGAGGTAGAATTTTCTGGGGAGTGATATAAAGTGTATTATTTTTTGTTACCGATCTTTTTGGAAACCGGTTACAAAATTTTTCCAATTTCTCGGAAAATAATTGAATCTTAAAGAATTACATATGAAATAAAGGTAGAATTTCCCCGGGATTGCTATAAAATGTATAATTTTTTGTTACCGATTTTTTTTTTGGAAAACGGTTACAAATTTTTTGAAATTTTTCGGGAATTAATTGACCAAATTTTAAAGAATTATATATGAAATAGCAGTCGTGTCAAAATTTTTTTAATTGTTGGAGGATGTTATTTTTTATTAATGGATAATTTTTCATTAATGAATTGATTTTCTTGAAACCGGTTACGAAGTTTTTCAAATTTTTCTAAAAAGGTTTTCGATTTTTGTTTAAAAAAATGTAGGTACGTGATTGTTCTAATTTCCTCAAATTTTGAGATATTAGCTAAATTTTTTTAAAGATAATTTTTCGTTACTTTTTTAAAAACAATGCCCAAATTTTTCTAATTTTTCGGGGATGGCGAAGATGTGTATAATTTTTCATAATCAATTTTTTGGAAACCGGTTTCAAAATTTTCTAATTTTTTTAGGATGGCTACGATGAGTTTATAGAAAAATTGCTAATAATAAAAAGGTTTCCGATTTTTGCTCCAATTTTCGTAAATTTTGAGATATCAAGCTAAATTTTTTTTATGGATAATTTTTATAGATAATTTTTTGTTACCGATTTTTGTGAAAACCGGTTACAAAATTTTTCAAATTTCTCGGGAGTTAATTGATCGAATTTCAAAGAATTGTATATGAAATAAAGGTAGAATTTCCTGGGGTTTGTTATAAAGTGTATAATTTTTTGTTACCGATTTATTTGGGAACCGGTTACAAAATTTTTCCAATTTTTCGGGAATTAATTAACCAAATCTTAAAGAATTATATATGAAATAGGAGTCAAAATTTTGTACGAAGAATATCAAAGGTGCTCCTAATTAATGAGTGAGTTTGGGGAAAGGGGAATAGATTTTGAGCCCGCGCGAAGCGCGGGCGAAAAATCTAGTATATATATAAATAAATGTATGTTTGTTTGTATGTTTGTCCGCTATGCAAATCTACAGTTTTCAACCGAATCTTAAAGAATTATATATGAAATAGTGGTAGAATTTCCCGGCGAGTGCTATAGAGTGTATAGTTTTTCGTTACCGATCTTTTTGGAAACCGGTATCCGATATTTTTCCAATTTTTTGGCAAATAATTGACCGAATCTTAAATAATTGTATATAAAACAGGGGTAGAATTTCCCGGGGAGTTCCATAAAGTGTATAATTTTTCATTACCGATCTTTTTGGAAACCGGTATCAGAAATTTTTCGAATTTTTCGGAAAATAATTGATCGAATCTTAAAGAATCTTCTCTCTATATATAAGATATATATGGGACGTTCCATGTCAACCGGGACAGGGCCGTCTCCAAAATTCTATTGAACCGATTAAAATGATTAAGGGCTTAAAATCTTTGTTTTTGTGTGCTTTATCAAATACAGTGTGGTACTTTTGAAAATTCAATATGGCGGTCAAAATATGGCGCTTCTTATGAGTTAAAAACATAAATCATATGATTAAATTGTTGTTTCTAATGGAAAAAAGAGGATACATAGCTTGTGAGTAGATAGCACTAAGATTTAGACGTCTCTCAAAAAAATAAAAATGGCGGATCCAATATGGCGGACAAAAAAAAACTTTTACCAAAATCTATGAAACTCAGTATTTGGAGGTTTTTGAGGTCGCTGATTACAAATCCGTTTATGATTTTTTAAAATTCAAAATGGCGGATCCAATATGGCGGACAAATTTTTCTTAAATTTATCAGATTCACTTGAAACTCGTTACTCGGGGGTTTTTGGAGTCGTTGATTACGAAATTAAAGTCAGTTTAGAGAATTTCAAAATGGCGGATCCAATATAGCGGACTGATTTTTTAAAATTCATCGAATTTACTTGAAATACGTTACTCGGGGGTTTTTGGGGTCGCTGATTACGAAATTAAAGTCAGTTTAGAAAAATTCAAAATGGCGGATCCTATATATCCAACAAAGGCAAGATGTAATGCATAATCCAGCCAGCAAAAACAAGATGTAATGCATAATCCAGCCAGCAAAGGCAAGATGTAATCGACAATCCAGCCAGCAAAGGCAAGATGTAATAATCCAACCAACGAAGGCAAGATGTAATGCATAATCAGTCTGCCATATTGGATCCGCCATTTTGAATTTCTCTAAACTGACTTCAATTTCGTAATCAACGACCCCAAAAACCCCCGAGTAACGAGTTTCAAGTAAATCTGATAAATTTAAAAAAAATTCGTCCGCCATATTAAATCCACCATTTTGAATTTTAAAAAATCATGAACAGATTCGTAATCAGCGACCTCAAAAACCCCCAAATACTGAGTTTCATAAATTTTGGTAAAAGTTGTTTTTTTTGTCCGCCATATTGGATCCGCCATTTTTTTAGAGAGACATCCAAATCTTAGTGCTATCTACTCACAAGCTATGTATCCTCTTTTTTCCATTAGAAACAATTTAATCATATGATTTGTGTTTTTAACTCATATAAAGCGCCATATTTTAACCGTCATATTGAATTTTCAAAAGTACCACACTGTATTTGATAAAGCACACAAAAACAAAGATTTTAAGCTCTTAATTATTTTAATCGGTTCAATAGAATTTTGGAGACGGCCCTGTCCCGGTTGACATGGAACGTCCTATATATACTTAAACCGTGGGCGTATTTTCAGAAACGCATCATTACCAATTTTTTGGAAAACTGGTTCCAAAATTTTTTTCATTTGTTAATGGACCGAATCTTAAAGAATTATACATGAAACAGAGGTAGAATTTTCTGGGGATGGCAATGATGTGTATTATGTTTTATTACCGATTTTTTGGAAATCGTACCGAAATTGAATTATATACGAAACAGGGTAAATATATGTTTAAAAAGATATCCCGCGTTTATGAAAATAATGGAGAAGGTAGAATTTTTTGGAGATGGCAATGATGTGTATTATTTTTTATTACCGATTTTTTGGAAATCAGTTCCAAAATTGAATTATATATGAAACAGGGTAAATATATGTTTAAAAAGATATCCCGCGCTCATGAAAATAATGGAGAGGCGACGTTACTCTGGCGCATGATTGTTGCCAATTTCATGGGAATGCTTTCTGGCGCGAAGTTATTCATGACCACGTGGCCAGCGCATGATCATGTGACGTATTTCTTCTTGCACGTGCGTTCTCTAAAAAAAAAAAAAACGATTATCGTTCTGTTTGAACCTTCAGAATGAGCATTTTTCTGTTCCTGATATCTTTCCTTTCTACGCAATGCTGATCGTTCTTCGGGTATCGAATTTTCGTGATTACGAATACGAAAAACAGCTTATTTCATCAATTAAGGAGGTCAGATAATAATAGAGATAGCATTAAAATTATATACCTTGAATTAAAGTATTTTTGACAGATTGAAAAAGTTTATTTCATTAATCTAGGAGGTCAGATAATATGCTTGAGCCTTCACGTTGAGAATCTTCCTGTTCCTGATATCTTTTCTTTCTACGCAATGCTGATCGTTCTCCGGTTATCGAATTTCCGTGATTACCGATATGAAAAATAGTTTATTTCATCAATTTAGGAGGTCAGATAATAATAGATGTAGCATTAAAATTATATATCTTGAATGATATCTTTCCTTTCTACGTAATGCTGATTGTTCTCCGGGTATCGAATTTCCGTTATATACCCAACAAAGTCTTTACAAAAGAAAAAAATACGCCAAGTACATAACAAATATATACAAATATACATAACAAATATACTTGGCGTATTTTTTTTCTTTTGTAAAAACTTTTTGTTGGGATTTCACTACTTTTTGTAGAAATTAATAATATACAAATTTGTATTATTTTCTATACTTGGCATATGTTTCTTCTTACATTGGTAATGTCCTTTTATTTAATATTGGAATTTTATTGTCTTTTGTGGAAATTATTTATGTTTTGTAATGTTATAGAAATTAATATTAAATCTTATTACACTTTTTCAGCAAAGAAAATATATGCGTTTTTGATAGTTTGCTTCAATATTATCATATGTAAAAAACAACTGTATTGTTATATGTGTAACAATAAACAAGGTAGTTTATTTTAATGAATTCGTTCAAATTTCAAAAATTGTAAGTTTAAGAAGAAAAGTTTTCAGGCAAAAGTTGTTCAATCCTGAGAGAGTAATTTGAGGACCTTTTGTTTGACCTTGGGTCAACGTTAAAGCACTATTTCAAGGTCGAATTTATTTTTCCATATATAGAACCTCCTATTCTTTATCACATATTTTTGTAGCTTGTAGCTGATGTCGAAACGTTTTCAAAACGCTATAATAAAGCTCTCTTTCGTTAAGAATTTTCTGAGATATTTTAAATTGTCATATTTTTTATTATAAAATATAAAAGATCTTATAAAGGATTCACTTTTCGATGACTTTAACTTGATACTTTTAAGGGCTGCACACAATGAAAGGAATAGGGAACAGAGAACAGGAAATAGGGAAACAGCTTAATATTAATATATGCATTGTGTACATACATGGCATATAATATACAGAATAAAATTTCATTACTGTTTCTTAGCACTATTCTTCTGTTTAACTATTCTGTGTTAATAAATTACACATGTTAATGAATTTCATATATTAATAATTAACTGTTCCCTATTCCCCGTTTTCTGTTCCTTATTCTTTTTATTATGCGCAGTCCTTTATACGTAGAATAATAAGAATCGATTATTATAAATTCAAATTATTATTAGTAATAATTAATGAGAAATTGAATAGTACAAATACACAAATCAGAGGATGCGTCCGTGCGATTTGACGAAGAGGAGCAGCCCAACGTTCACGTTGTTACTCGTATGGAGAAATATTAGAAGGAGCGCTTTATAAATAACAATGGCTACGCACGAATGTCGTTCATGTATAGCCGTTGTTATGCACTCTTTCCAATGCCTTGCCACGCACCTAACAAAACGTGAACGTTGAGCTGTTCCATCTCGTCGAATCGCACAGACGCATCCTGATTCACGTATCTGTGTTAAGTAATTTCTCATTAATTATTAAGGAACTTACAAAATAATAAAGGACTTTTCGATCCAGTTTTGCCCGCTCTGCTCACGAACAGTGCATATTACATGATACTAAAATATATTAAAATATTTTTAAAATATATGTAAATGTACCTTGCTCTGAAGGTCTTTTTTCCTCTCTTTCCTCTTCTTCTCTTATTTGTTTTTTATAATGTTAAGGAAAAGGTATCTAATCTGTAATCGAAATCAAATATATACATACATTCATGAATACTTAAAATACATTTACATATATTTTAAAAATATTTTAATATATTTTAGTATCATGTAATATGCACTGTTCGTGGGCAGAGCGGGCAAAACTGGATCGAAAAGTCTTTTAAATATATACATGTATACATGCATACTTACATAATGCATACATGTATACATAAATATAATATATGTTAGAATATTTTTGGAATATATACTTCTTTTTGAATCCCCCCTTCCGTTCTCTCTCTCTCTCTCTCTCTCTCTCTCTCTCTCTTGAAAAATTCTTTCTTGGAATTCTTTCTGTAATTTCGCACTGTCAAACGCGAAACAAATTTAACCTTTTTT
Source organism: Temnothorax longispinosus (assembly GCF_030848805.1). Lineage (NCBI taxonomy): Eukaryota > Metazoa > Arthropoda > Insecta > Hymenoptera > Formicidae > Temnothorax > Temnothorax longispinosus. Next base: position 16,944,292 of record NC_092358.1, read on the forward strand.
GACACGCATTGACAAGCCGTTGAGATAACAACATCATTTAATATCAATTTCACTCTTATGATAATTTCGAGGTTCGATCTGCACATAAGCGAGATAACCAATCAGCGTCAAGGAATGTGAGCGTGCGAATGCAGTTGCATTGACCAGAGTGGTATGAACGCATTTTGAGGGACAAACTGGTTTTGCGCGTGTGTGTTCGTGTGACTGAAATCTGAACTTTTTCCTGAGATGTCGCCAAAAAAATTCACTTTTTGACATGTGAAATTTCGAGATCTCAGTATTGACTGCACCAATCTTAATCAAACTGGTCGCAATTGAAAGCTCGTATCAACGTTATATTAGAAAACTGTCGTCAGATTTTTGATCGCAGTTTTCTTTCTTGAGATATTTCATTCGGAAAATCGATCGGCCTGAAAACTCCGGATAAGCTGCTTGGTAGCGTCGTCTGCTAACTCTCTTTTTATGTACTTGGCGTCGCGACGCTACCGCGTCGGTTGATATATATAAAAGATATATACGTATATGTATATGTATCAGGGTGTCCCGTAAGTCGAGGTCATCCGCTCGGGAGATGAAAGGGGAACCAAAAACAAGAAAAAAAGTTGGTACAAACATAGGCCCAAAAATGCGTTGTTTTCGAGTTATCGCCATTTTTATGTTAAAATTTGAAATTGCTTTGCCTTCGAATTTTTTTGTCAAAATTGAAACATAAGATGGTTTTTATGAGTTTTAAAACACAACTAAAGTCAAATAAAAGTTGCGGGCTGCTTTAGCACTACCCAGGATGCACCGCGTGGAGGTACAGCCCGCTTAGCATCCCTTGACAGAGATCAGGACCCCACAGTTCGTCACTCCTGTGGTATTTAGTGACTCCAAACCCTCTCTGTCGTGTGTATGTATTCGTGCAGAAGGAGGTCATTTCGAACACCTCATATAATTTTTACATTCACTCACACCCACTCACACACACACACACTCACTCACACACACACACACACACACACACACACACACACACACACACACACACACACACACACACACACACACACACACACATACACACGACAGAGAGGGTTTGGAGTCACTAAATACCACAGGAGTGACGAACTGTGGGGTCCTGATCTCTGTCAAGGGATGCTAAGCGGGCTTGTACCTCCACGCGGTGCATCCTGGGTAGTGCTAAAGCAGCCCGCAACTTTTATTTGACTTTAGTTGTGTTTTAAAACTCATAAAAACTATCTTATGTTTCAATTTTGACAAAAAAATTCGAAGGCATAGGCCCAAAAAAAAAAAAATATATATATATATATATATATATAGGTCCAAAAGTATGTTCCGGGACTTTTATTTTTGATATCGGTATATTCCGGGACATTTGGCAGTTTCCAGGACTGTACATTTCAAAAAACGTAAACAGTTCCGGAACATACCTCTGGACCTACATATATATATCGTACACAGTCAGTCGGAGAGCACAGATGTGTTTATTATTAAGTCTAACATATACAAGTTTCGACTGAAGGTTGCTTTACCGGTCTCGGATTCTCGATTTCTCCTGCTTCCTGTATCTCGCATTTTGGATAGAATGCCAATGTGCGATAAAACGGCCCTGGATAAAAAGACGTGCAAAGGCTGCGGGGCGACAGTGGTCAGGCCGATTGTTTGTGATGATTGTGGCATCGCCTCTCATCCTGGCTATTTAGCCCGAACGGGCCATCCTCACTCCGACGGCAGATTTATCTGCTGCTCCTCTGACCCGACAGACCCTTTGGTCGGAAAAATAAGAGCCATAATTCGTGAAGAGTTCGCTAACTTTCGCGATGAAATTGTGAGTTCATTCCGTGCTGATATAGAGCGGATTTCAGCTGAGATGCTAGGGCTAGCGGGGAGAGTCGCGGAGATTGAGAACAAGTTATTATCCGCCTCCCCTTCCATCGATCAGGAGGAATTAATGGAGGAGATTTCCGAGAGGGAGAGAAGATCTTCGAACTTAATTTTTTATAACCTTAATGAGTCAAATTCTCCATCTTCTGTGAGCGATGACGTCTCGAATGATCTGTCCATTGCTGAGGAAATAATTCGTAAAATACGGCCCCAAAACCCTCCTCGTATCAAGATTCGGAGACTCGGCACTTTTAAACAGGGTCATGCAAGACCTTTGCGAGTCTCACTGCCATCCAGATCTGACGCCATCGACATACTGAGGATGAAGAATAGTTACTCTGGGCCAGTTGCTATCAAACAGGATTTAACCAAGAAACAGCGTGATCATTTTGTTTGTGTTAAGAAGCGGTTTGAATCGCTTAAAGACACTGGTGTTACCGACATGACTTTGAGATTTATTAACGGTGTGCCGAAAATTGTAAAAGCTTCCACTAATAGGCGCCAAAAAAACGCGACTATCACCCTTTAGCGTATTATCAGAATGTGAGAGGTTTGAGGACGAAATTGGCTGATCTACGGTGTTCGATCAATTCTTCCGTGCTGAAAGTTGATTTTATTATTTTTACAGAAACGTGGCTTAATTCTGGTGTTTCTGATGCTGAACTGGGCCTAAGTGATTTTAAAGTTTTCCGGTATGACAGGGATAAACATACTAGCATCTACTCGAGGGGCGGCGGTGTTTTAATTGCTGTCCGTAATTGTTTTCCCAGCCGCTGTATTGAAATATCTCCTTCTAACATTGAACATCTCTTTGTTGAAGTAAGGATCGGCCGTCGCGTATTTATAATTGTCGCTGTCTATATTCCGCCTAATTCTTCGCCTGATGTTTATGAATCTCATTGTCGTTCCGTGCTGGATGTTTGTTTTTCTTATCCTAATGCTAAACTTATTATTCTTGGTGACTTTAACCTGCCAAATATTATCTGGTATCAAAACAATTCATCTCTGAATTATAATGCCAGGGGCGGCTCACAATTAAGACAAGCTGATATTGTCAACGAATATTTTAGTCTTTGCAACTTTCGGCAATACAATAATATAAGCAATGCGCTGGGGAACGAGCTTGATCTGATTTTTTCCTCTCTCGATGGTATTCACGTACATGCTTCCCTCGAGCCTCTCCTTCCTTGCGACACACATCATCCTGCTCTCGAATTTGCCCTGCCACTTCCCACTGCTGCTCGTCCTTCAGGGAATTCTTACTGCAGACCGTGTTTTAAACGTGCCGATTTTTCTGCAATTGATGACTATTTAGGTCAAATTGACTGGGATTCTGCCTTTGCTAATATTCCGGTGGATGAGGCCACTGAGCTACTTTACTCTCACTTGAACTTTGCGATCAATACTTATGTTCCCTCTTATGTTATTTTCGAATCTACTTATCCAGCATGGTTCACCAAGGAATTAATTTCTCTAATCAGGGCCAAGAAGGCGGCACACTTAAGATATAAATGCACTCTCTCATTCTCTGATTATCTATCTTTCTCTCACCTTAGAGCTAGATGTAAATCTCTGTCTGCTGTTTGCTGGTCTGATTTTATTGATAAATCTGAACATGCGCTGTCGAATAATACCAATCTTTTCTGGGGCTTTATCAGAGACATCAGATCTTCCAACCATTGCGCCTCTCAGATTCTGCATAATGATCATTTACTGGAGGATGATGAATCTATTGCGAACTGCTTCGCTGATTATTTCGAATCTGTTTATGTTAGTAGCGATGTAATCGACGAATACCCTGACAGCGGTTTTAACTTAAATCACCCCTTGGATCTTTTATCCCTGGACATATCAATTTCGGATGTGTATAACGAGATTTGTGAGCTTCCATTGAGCTGCTCCGCGGGGTTGGATGGCATTCCACCTTCATTACTAAAATCATGTATCTTTATCGCGTCAAGATTTCTGTGGCTGATCTTTAATAAGTCACTGAGGGATGGTGCCTTCCCATCTCTTTGGAAGCAATGTCTCGTCTCTCCGATTTTTAAAGGTGGCGACCGTCAATCAGTCACTAACTATCGTCCTATATGTAAACAAAATGTTATGCCGAAAATCTTTGATGGCATTGTTGCTCGAAAACTTAGCTCCCTATGTAAAAACATTATTATAAAGGAACAACATGGACTTGTACCGGAACGCTCGACAACGACAAATCTTGTTAATTACTATGATTTTTTAACTTCTGCTGTTGAGAGTGGATCCCAGGTTGACTCAGTTTATACCGATTTTAGAAAAGCGTTTGACTCAGTTAATCATACAATATTTAGTACAGGGAAATTAGGATTTTTCTGCGGAATAATTCGCATGTAGCTAAATTTTTGCATGGACCTTTATTTCGTCGTTAAAAACAATATGTGAAAAGTCCCCATCGATGTGACCCCTGCTAAAAATTTTACAGAGGGTCAAAGGTAAAGAAAAACAGTTTTTCGCGAATATTTTTTTATTCATTAGTCCTACGGCAAAAATAGTTATTACAAAATTTGTAGCTTATAAAATTCTCTACAAAAAATGTTCTATAAGTTTTTTTGTACAAGCAATACTTTTCACGTAATAAATTTTGCAAGATATGCGCTGCGCGGTAAATTTACGGAGCGCGCTGACAGACGTCAAATAAATTGAAGCGTCGCACGCGCGCACAAAAAATGTCATATCTTTTGAACGAATCATCGTACAAAAATGATCGAAGAATCGTTGAAAAGCAGAAACTTTCAGCTTTTTAATGCAATTTGGTTCGTTATTCTATGATAATTTTTGAAAATTCTACGATGGTTTAAACAAATTGTTACATGCATTTTTTGTCTTTTTTCATAAAATCAGCCACAAGTAGGTTCCAAATTGTTTAAAAAAAAAACGCCAGCAGGATATTACAGTATATACTTCATACTTTGACCCTACCAGAGGAAAAAAATTACAAAAATTTTTTGCTTTAAAATCAAGCTATTGACATTTTCAGTAATTTTTAAAATTTTTGATGAAACGTTAAAATTAAAATCGTCATAACTTGGCGAAAAACTGAGCTAGAAAATTTTTTTTAATTTTTTTTATTTTTTTTTTTAATTTTTTAAATTGTTTTTAATTTTTTTAAATTTTTAAAAAAGTTTTTGTTTTAAAATTTTTTTTTATATACTGTGAAAATCCTGCTGGCGTTTTTTTTTTTAAACAATTTGGAACCTATTGTGGCTGATTTTATGAAAAAAGACAAAAAATGCATGTAACAATTTGTTTAAAACCATCGTAGAATTTTCAAAAATTATCATAGAATAACGAACCAAATTGCATTAAAAAGCTGAAAGTTTCTGCTTTTCAACGATTCTTCGATCATTTTTGTACGATGATTCGTTCAAAAGATATGACATTTTTTGTGCGCGCGTGCGACGCTTCAATTTATTTGACGTCTGTCAGCGCGCTCCGTAAATTTACCGCGCAGCGCATATCTTGCAAAATTTATTACGTGAAAAGTATTGCTTGTACAAAAAAACTTATACAACATTTTTTGTAGAGAATTTTATAAGCTACAAATTTTGTAATAACTATTTTTGCCGTAGGACTAATGAATAAAGAAATATTCGCGAAAAACTGTTTTTCTTTACCTTTGACCCTCTGTAAAATTTTTAGCAGGGGTCACATCGATGGGGACTTTTCACATATTGTTTTTAACGACGAAATAAAGGTCCATGCAAAAATTTAGCTACATGTGAATTATTCCGCAGATTTGACATTTTTTTGTTTAATTTCCCTGTACTAATTAATGTGTAAACTTCGATCTCTAGGGTTCGGAGGTTCTCTTTTGCGTTGGATATCCTGCTTCCTATCAAACAGGTCTCAAGTCATAAAGTTTAATAACAGCTTCTCCAGAAGTATAAATGTTTTGTCTGGAGTGCCGCAGGGCTCACATCTTGGCCCTCTTTTATTTGTTTTATTTATTAATGACATAGCTGCTTTTATTAAATTCTGCTTTTTCTTACTGTATGCTGATGACCTTAAATTATACCGCCGGATTAATGGACCTGCTGATGCGCTTTTATTACAACATGACTTATTTGAACTTGAGGCCTGGTGTAGGAGGAACTGTCTTCGGCTTAACGTCTCTAAATGTTTTGTTATTCACTTTTCTCGTAGACGTAACTCATATTTATATAACTATACTCTTGATGGTTTACCTCTCTCAGCAGTGCGCGAAGCTCGAGATCTCGGGGTCTTGTTCAGTGCGGACTTATCATTTAATACACATATACAATCAATAGTTTCATCTGCTTATAGAACGCTTGGATTCATCCTCTGATGGGGTAGATTTTTTAAGAATATAACCACTTTAAAATTATTATACTGTACGTTAGTTCGCCCCAAGTTGGAGTACTGTTCCATAGTTTGGTCTCCGTATTTTGAATGTCATCAGTTATTGATTGAACGTGTGCAGCACAAATTCCTGCGTATGGCTGCTTATCGGCTAGGTAATCCCATGTCAATTACTTGCCATGAATACTGCACTATATTAGATAGATTAAATCTGCTATCGTTAGAAAATAGGAGACTAACCTTTGATCTTACATTTATTTTTAAGCTTCTTAATCACTCTATTGATTGTCCGGATTTGTTGGAACGTATCTATTTTAACATCCCGACTAGAGAATTAAGACAGTACTCCATCTTCCACCTCGAGTATCACCGTACTTTGTATAGCGCAAATTCGTGTGTAAATAGGCTAATAATATCTGCAAGTAATTTCTCCAATAGGGTTGACTTTTTTGGTGGCTCTGTATCAACTTTTAAACAAAAACTTTCTCGTCTACTCTTGTAACCTGAATTTCTCCATATTATGTTGTAAAATTTTTATTTTATCTTATTGTTCTTGTTTTTTCTTTTCTCTTTGTACGCTAAAGGGTTTATTACCCGTTAATAAAGTTTATTATTATTATATATATATATGTAAGATGGATTTCTATTATTGAGGATTTTCCAAGAAAAAAACCAATGGTCTCTCGTTTTGTATTGCCCGGTTTTTCTCTTGATCTCTTTTTATATCATCTATTTTTATTAAATTTACTATTCTCAACAGTTCCTCTTTGTTCTCTTTTGCTTCCAACACTGGGTTTCTGCTCAGACAGTCTGCTTCCAAATTCTTTTTCCCTGGTAAATATGTTATCTTGAAATCATATTGCGATAAATAATAGGTTAGATCACCCAGTTCTTCATCTGTTCTTGGTTTTATATTTAAATTTTCCAAAGGCTTATGGTCTGAGTATACAGTGAAGGATCTTCCTATAAGCCATTGTTGCCAATATTTTACCGCTTCTTTTATTGCCAAACACTCTAGATATATAGCTTTTTTTCTTTTTTGCATTTCATTAAGTTTTTTCGAAAAATATGCAACTGGCTTTTCTTTCTTATCTGGTTGCTCTTGTTTTAGCACTGCGCCAATACCTTCTAATGATGCATCTGTGTAAATTTTTATAGGCAGATCTTTATCAAATATCTCTAATATTGGTTGGGAGCACAGAAGTTCTTTTATTTTCTTAAATGATTTTTCACACTCTTCCGACCATACATACTTTTTATTTTTTCTTAACAGCTTATGTAGCGGATCTAAAATTATTGCGCTTCTTGGTATGTACTCATGATAAAAATTTATTTTCCCCAAAAACCGTCTTATATCATTTTGTGTCTTTGGAGTGGAGAAATCTCTAATTGAAGCTAAGTTGTCTTTAATTGGTCTTACCGAGTTGTTCTGGATTATATTGCCCAAATATTTTACTGAATCCGAGGCGAATGTGCATTTCTTAAACTTCAATCTAAAACCTTCTTTTATTTTGCCTCTAATACCTGTTTTATATGTTCCATGTGTTCCTCAAACGACGGTGAGTATATCAAGATATCATCAATGTAGTTCACTGCAAATCCTGTTAATCGATGTTTTCTTAAGATGCTACTTAGAATCCGTTGAAAAATTGCCGGTGATGTTTTCAAGCCAAATGGTAGGCAGGTCCATTGGAAGTGTCCATCTTGTGTAACAAAACCTGTTTTACTTCTGTCTTCAATTCGGAGTGGAATAGACCAGAAAGCTGAGTTTATATCCAGTGTTGTGAAATATCTGCAGTTTCTCGTTTTTATTATCAAATCATCTATTATCGGAAATGGTTGAGCTTGTGGTACTATTATTTTATTTAGGTCTCTAAAGTCAATGCAAAGTCTAGATTTTTTGTTTTCCTCTTTTTTAAATGCCAATGTTACTGGTGCTGCAAATGGACTGTATGATTTTTCAATGAAGTGTCTCTTTAAAAGATTTACAACTTGTTCTTCAATTTTCTTTCTATCTTCTATTGTGCATCTATATGGCCTCTTGCTGCAATATTTATCAATCAATAGATCTATCCGAGCTTCATAATCTTTTACAGTACCTATGTCGTACTTATCCTTTGCAAACACCGTCTTATATTCTTCTATCAGTCTTTCTATCTTTTTCTTTTTATTTATATCTAAGTGGTTTATTTTTATTTCAAATTAACTTTCTTTTATATATTCAATAAAATTCACTGAATACATCTCTATCTTATTTTGTTTATAATTTGTATTGTTTACAGTTCTTATATTTATATCTTTCGCTTGTTCTATCGCTAAATTTTCATTCTGGACTAGCTTAAACTTTTTTATCATGTCTAGTCCTATAATAAAATCTTCAAAATCATCTCTTTTAACAATTTGTACATCTGTCATTTTTTTAATATTAAAGATTTTTACCTTAATAGTTATTAGACCATTTGTTCTTTTCACACCATTAGCCGTTTTTAAATGTATTTTATTTATATCTTTATCTTCTATAACTCTAACTAATTTTGAATTTATTAGTGAGATCTGAGACCCTGAGTCATAGATCCCTTCTATCTCCAACTTATCTTCTAGTAATACTTTGATTTTGACTAATGATGTTATATCTAGTTTTTTTCTCTGTGTTCAATTCTACCTCTATTACTGAGTTGTTTCCTACAACGCTAGGTTTATTATTTTCTTTCTTCTTAAACCATCATGACTCCTCCGGATGATATCTGATGCCTTTGCTTAAACTTTCACAGTTCTTGCATAGCCTTTTTTCTTCAGTCTTTTTTTTATTTTCAAATTTCTCTTCTTTCTTCTTTGGAAAACTTTTTTTATTCACTAAACTCTCATACCTTCTTATTTCATTAAACAGTTTTGTTGAATCTTCACATTCTTCTCTATCTATTTTATTCATAATGAAGTCTGGCAGTCCTACTGCAATTAAGGTCGTTAATGTTTTTGTATCTATATTTTTATTCATATCTAGCAGAAGTCTTTCCTTTCTCATTGCATAATCAATAAGAGATCCTTCTTTATATCTAAATGACAAAGCATATGTTACCGTGCTCTATCCTTTATCAGCAAAGGTCTCTAGGAATCTATCTTTTCATTCAATCCATTTAGCAGTAACTTTCAACTTCGTTAACGTTGCCCAGTGCCAGTCTAAACAAGATTTATCCAAAAACAATCTTAATATCTCTATTTTTATTTCATCTTCTGTGATATCAAATCTTGTACACTCCTTCTCAAATGTCTCTATCCATTGTTTGGCATTTGAGTGCTTCTTACTAGTGAATTTCTCAATCATATACTTCTCTGCAATCTTTTTTAATTTTTTCTCTCCTTCTTTTTTCTGTGATGTTTCCACCAATTTTTCTAGTATCTTACTCAAATCATCCTTTCTTATATCAGCTCTGTCTTTTTCTTCTATTTCTTGTAAGTATTTACCTGCAAACTGTATATTACCATCCTCATCTATATAAATTTTTCTCAACTCTTCTGTCATAGAGATCCACACTTTTCTTGACTGATGTCTTTTTTTTAAACTATTCTTTGCTTTTAAATAATTCTCTGTTTTCATTAATTCTATATGGTTGGTTAATCCCTGGTCTCCTTGTAAGACATACGTCAATCCATCTTCTGTTCTAATTGAGGTTATGGCTATCGTAGCCGACTTCTCGTCTTTTGGAGAAGTGACTATTGTAAATTCAAATTGTAATTTATCCATTATTTTAATTGACTGAAATTGTCGTTTTGTAAGATGGATTTCTATTATTGAGGATTTTCCAAGAAAAAAACCAATGTGTTGCTCTGTAACAAGAGATTTAAATTTTATTTACTATGTTTTAACAATTTATGTACAATATTTACAATCTTACCTGTAACAAAAGAAACGACAATTAAAGTTTCTTTCTCCGTTACACCTCTAATTACTCTTTATTTAAACCATTTTTTTATCTCAATGATTTTGCAAGATACGCACACGTGCTTATCATTTTCTATCTCTTTCCCTATCTATCTCTCTTGTTCAGTGTTAAGGCCTTCACACATAAAATCGCGTAAGAACGTAAAACGTAAGCGTAAGAAAATCGACCAATCCCAATCAAGTATTGTGCTGTCCGTAACCACTTAAGTAGGGGAAAATACTTGATTGGGATTGATCGATTTTCTTACGCTTACGTTTTACGTCCTTACGACATTTTATGTGTGAAGGCTCTTACCGACTTCGGCCTACTACCAACTACTGTAGCGCGGCGAATTCAAATGAAGAAAGTACCTTACTTTACATATATATATATATATATATATATATATATATATATATATATATATAAGATATATAAAATTCTTGTAAAAAGATTTTTTGCGTTTTCTTCTATCTACAGATTTTCCTTTACAAAAATATCAAGAATTATTATCGTATCAATTTATGCAATCTAGCAAATAAGTTTTAATTTTCATTCAATGTTAAGTGGACTTTACTTTAATAAAATTTTGGCATATAATTTAATAAAAATATATAATGTTTAATGTTAAACTCAGGGCGTGTTCGTCTTCAATCTGGTTCAGTGGACGCCTATAAAATATTTAGATTATGAATACCCGTGGTGGTCGCATGTGTTAGGCTGGTTTACAGCGCTATCCTCCATGCTCTGCATACCCGGATACATGGTCTATGCCTGGATGACTACATCGGGTGACAATAGGACGGTAAGTACGGACAAATCGAAAATATAAGTTTATTGAGAGATATTTACAATTTATTCGATAGTTTATTTAATATAATTATTTCTTCCTTGCAGAAATACAAATTGTTAATTAAGATAGAGGACGACGTCGCGACTCTGCGAACAAAGATGGGTCAACCACCAGTCGAGCTAACGCCCCTATAATTATTGCTTCGGTAGGCAGCGCAAGCTTGCCTAGTTTGATAATACAGTTGTTTCCTGTTATCCTGTAAAATTGGTGAATTACAAGGAATTGATAAGAATTTATTTTGTAGTCATAAATTCCTAATCTTTAAAATCGGGGGAATGATTTAAAAAATGTTTAAATAAAGATTCTAAAAATTGTTTTCTTTTGATTCGTTTGTGAAATAAAAGTAAGGCCACTTGGAAATAGAAATGGATTGAGAAATGATCCAAATGTTTCCTAAAGTAGGTCTTAATTTCGACAATTAGAAACGTAACTTCACAAAATAGGTTCTTGCCAATTTCTCTTAATGCATCCGCTTTTTGTAGGATATCGTGATAACAGTTACCATAAAAGAATGCGCGCGCGACCGCTTGTAGGTCGTCGAGGCTTGGCGTTCTTTCGTTCTCGAAGACACGATTCGACGCGAAGCGGAGAGCCAGCAATTAAATGAACGCCGGAAACGAACGTACCCGACACTGCCCTCGGTTCCCCTCTTCACACCCTCTCGACAAAAAGCTTCGCTGGCTTTGTACATAAATTATTTATTATTTGTCATCGTAACGATCGCATAACTCCCGCAGGGTAGGTGACGCGGAAGTTCGCGAACGCTTGTAACATTCTGGCTAAATTGCCGGGTTCATCTTGGGATCAGACGGAATATGCAGATCTGGTTGCATCATCGTGCACCGAAGCTGTTTAAAATTTACTTTATTGCAAATATAAAAACGGATTAATTTATGTTCTAAAATCTTTTTTGCACGGATACTCTCCTTTGAATATATAGTTTTAAGGACCCAAATTATACATGATTTCTGATGTGATATAGAAAAGTCGCCAAATTTATTGCCAGATTGTCACCGTGTTCGTAAATACACATAATGAGTGACAATTCAGTCAATTGCTATTAGCGATAAGCGAAATCGGTGCAATCGGCTGTTGCTCTCACATAACAAATATCTGATGATATCATTTATCAAACTTATATCGTGATAGCCCTACGTACGTCCGCATTTACACCCGTACTTTCGCATCAATTTAACGCTGCAATTGGCGAACAAAGTGCGGCTACGTCTTTCTTTTCAAGGATTGTAATAAATATTAATTTGCGACGAACGTAAGGCAAAGCGTTTCTTCCATAACATGTAGCGCAATCATCACTAAGTTGTTATAAATGAAAAGTACAACAATGTAGTACTCCTAGACATATTAAATGACGCTGTATCGCCCAAATTCTTTGCCATTTGCGAGTGACTCGTATTAATAATGTATTGACGTCCCAAACCGCCGCCGTCCGGACGTTTACGACGAACGGATGGACAGTACGATTCTAGGATTGCCCTGTGCGCATATTTATGCTGCCATAAATATTATAAATAGGCGCGTTTTATTATCGTATTGCTCTTATTTAATAAACTAGTGTTACCTAATTTATTTCGTGTACTTGTCGTTAGATCTGCAGCGTCCGTAGACCAATAGTATAATAGCGAAATATGTAATTAACATAAAAAGCGACAAAACATTCGCAGACATTGCAATACCATGATGAAATTATAAAGATGATAGACGAATGAAATAAAAAATATAATTTTGATATTGTGTCGCTATGTTGTATGTACACTATATTTATCCGGTAAAAAATGTTGCATATAAAAACATATATAAATGTATATAATTCTACATATGTCTATATATGTTTTTTTTCTTTTATAATCTCTGTTTGTACACAAAAAAAAGTATTTAAAAAAATAAAAAATAATTATAAAAATAATTTTCAAATTTTTTAAATAAAAAATAAAGTTTGACAAAATGAGAAAAAATTACATAATGATATATAAATATAATAATCATAAATATAAAATATGATTATATACAGAATACATATAATCTAATCGTAATTTTACTTTTTGTAAAAAAAAAAAAAAAAAAAAACAATACAAAATTTATTTTTCTCATTATTTTTTAATTATTTAGTTTATTATTTTTCCTGTATATACAGACAGAGATTATACAAATAGAGAATATACAAGAGAAAAAAACATATACATATAGACATATTTTATATATTATTATTATATAAAATTTATATATATTATTATATAAAATTGTATACATATATTATTATATGAAAAATTTTTCATCAGATCTTAAGACATTTGTATGAAGTGTTAAGTGAAGCATATTATATGCAAATAATAATCGTATCAACCGTTCATAAGATTATGAAATTACATCTTTCATTCTACTATCGTCTGTTAAAAATCCGCACGACATGGATTTCGTGCACGAGTACCCACAGTTATACGAGGTTGGTATCGAAAATTTTTCGAACTTACAGTATATAAAAAATTTTAAACTTACCTATCTTATTTACATTTGGTTTCCATCCCTTTCAAAATAGTCGACAGCAATGATTCTTTCACAAATGATTTGTTCAATTTTTCAACATTTTCGAAAGTTGCTGATGCGCGGCTATATGTTCTTTTTTAACTCTACGTTATTCGCGTGACTTTTTAAAATGTAATTTCTCGGATGTATTTAACACACGTTATACATGCATCAATTTTCATTGTCTCTATGATGACCATTAAATAAAGGGTAATAATATTCTATAGATTTTCTAAATAAAGATGAACGTAAAAGTTTCTTTTCAATTGTGAACCTATTTGTGCAGCATTTAATTGATCGATAAAGAAAGTTTTTACTTCAAAAATTTAGTAGATTTCTAAGACTAATTTTTGTACTTTACACCCCGCGCAAGTAACGTACAGTTAAAAATGAATAAATGTCTCAAATGACTCGAAATATGATATAAGTAAGTAAAGCTTCATCACTAAAAGACTGACAAAATATTTTGAGAGTCTCGAAGGGCCGATGTTTCGAGTTTCACGGGGGGACGTTTCGAGACGGTATAGGAGATCGAGGCCAAATCGTAAACAGTGCTTGATGCGCTGCAGAAGAAAAAACTTTCAACGAATGGCTGAAGCATGGTTAAAGCACTGGGATTGCTGTATCAAATCACAAGAAAAATACTTCGAAGAGAGAAGATAGAGACTAAATGTAAATAGAGTAAATAAAAAAATTTTTATAGACTAAAGTCGGAAAATTTTTGATGCCATCTCGTACGTACATACAAATCACAAGAAGACTTTATGATCGAAGTATGCATACGCCCAACTTTGCTCGTTGCATTATAAGTTCGACGCTTTACGCGCGATAATTAGATTCGTAATAGACATTAATATAATGTTGGAATTATTTATTGTTAACGAGTCAGCGATCCCGATTTACTGTATTTTATTTTGTTTTACTGATAGTACAAATAATAAATTTTAAATGTAATAATAACAGTCGGTATTGCATTTTGAGCTTCTGAAATGTAGGATTTTATAAATCTACTTCTTGTAAAAAAGAAGATAACATTTTCTGCATTTGTGTAATTAAGGTTTGTTCTACCGTCAACCGTGTTTCTACCAACACGTTGACGGGCAATTTTGGCTATATAGAGGCAATCGACACATACATGTGTAGATTTAACATATGTCTGCTATGTTAATTGAACTTAACAAATATAAAATGTAAAATTATTAAAATAATTTAAAAAATATGTTGAAGTAACACAATTTGAACGTATTTATTAAATGTGGTAAACAGAAAAAGAGTGTTGATTTTACTCTATAACAGAAGTGGAGATGATTCAACATAAGATTCAATATAAAAGTTATGTTAATTGGACGCACGATTAACTTCAAATTACGATCAAAATTACATTTTTTTTTCTTAAAATATTAACATATAATATCGGTGTTATTATTTAACACATATATCCATATTATTAACACAAAAATTTGAGTGGACCGTTTGGAACATGTGATTTATGTTATATTTAACACAAATTTTCCAATTGTGTAGCATCGTAGTAGCGTCAAATAAATAAAAAGTAAAATAAAAGTTATTGAAAAATGAATATATTTTAAAACAAATAATAATTTTCCTTATAAAATATAATATAATATTGTGAAAAATATAAGGAAAATTAGATTATACTATTGAAAAATGATAAGAAAATTTATTTTATGTTAGGTATTATAAAACTTATGAAATAATAATGAAATGGAGTCAATTGAGAGAGAATTTCAGTAAAATATTTCAGGGATTTTCCTTTGTATCCTATGTTCCATTGGCATATTATATACACAAACGCTTTAATTTCTTCGCACAAAAACAATTTATCAAAAGACTGAATTTATTAATTCGATGAATTTTTCATGTGCGAACGAGCGCTTTGCATCGCTCGATCCATAGCTCCCATCGCACAGTGGGGCCAAAGCGTCCAAAACTTGGCCAAAAGTAAGAAAATTGAAACCGCAAACAAAACATGTTATGTACATACAATTAATAGAAAACATCCATATGTACGTTTCTGATACAGATTTGTCTGTAGGCAATCGGGAATGTCGGCAATCGAAGCTGTAGGCAAAATGTTGTGGGCAAACGAAGCTGGCAATCGGGATTGTAGGCAAACGGGATCCCCCCCATTTATTTGCCTACAATATCGTGAAAGAAAATATTGCGCCTTCGTGTGCCTTTTAAAATTATTTAATATTTTATAAGAGAAAACAGAAGTAGTAATAATTGACACTGACTGGCAATATAAAAATTCTTTAATTATCTCACGACGTTTCGACCGTCACTTTCGGTCCTTATCAAGTGTTCAAATTACATCGCTTGCAAACAATTCAGTCCTGGCATTGTGCCAACAATCCAAAAGTCAAGAACTAAAATAATGAGAGAATATAAAAAGAAAAATATAAAATAAAAATTGACAGAACTAAAATGATAAAAATATATAAAATATAAAATCAAGAGACACGGTAGTGTCTCGCGCCAAGTACACGCGGAGCGAGACCGACCGTGACTCTTTTACGCGACGCGACGGGTTGCGAGTACCCGAGATGTTGAGATCTCGATAACGAGTGAACGGATCAAGTTCTAAGTAGGCTTGATCGATAGCTTGGGGTCCAATTAGGGGGGGGGGGTTTCTCTCATAATATTCCGCTACGTGCCCTACGAGCGGAGATATTGCGACGCAAAGTCCAAATGTGAAAATTTATTTTTAAGATACTTCTACTTCTAACGCCGACGTTCTTGTATGATGACGTCATAATCAGAAACGTTACTTTCACTTTTTCGACGCTGGCGGCGCAGGTATCGCCAGTTTCGATATCGCGCGCGTATTTCGAAATTAGGTCGATAGACTTATCGGTCAGGAGTAAGATTTCTATTTAGGTATTTTAGGTAAATTAGGTATATACTTATATAATATATATTGAGTCAATTCCTTCATGTTTATCTCGAGAGATTTCGTATCCTTACATCGTAATACCACCGCTGCCGGAAAAGAAGGTTCTCTACGCTTGGCAGAAAGTGCCGCTAGGGAATTTTTAAGTCGATTCTTATGAATCAAGCTTGAATTCGATGTTGAAGTATCCCAAGTTGCCGATGACGAGGTCCAGATAGTGCGCTTCATAGTTTTCGGTGTCCAGGTGTAATAATACGTTGAATTCGATGTCTACGTGTCCCAGGTTGCCGATGACGAGGTCCACATAGTGCGCTCCGTAGTTTTCGGTGTCTACGTGTATTAATACCTTGAATTCGATGTCCACATGTCCCAGGTTGCCGATGACAAGATCCAGATAGTGCGCTTCATAGTTTTCGGTGTCCAGGTGTAATCGTACGTTGAATTCGATGTCTAGGTGTCCCAGGTTGCCGATGACGAGGTCCACATAGTGCGCTCCGTAGTTTTCGGTGTCTACGTGTATTAATATCTTGAATTTGATGTCCACGTGTCCCAGGTTGCCGATGACGGGATCCAGATAGTGCGCTTCATAGTTTTCGGTGTCCAGGTGTAATCGTACGTTGAATTCGATGTCTAGGTGTCCCAGGTTGCCGATGACAAGGTCCACATAGTGCGCTTTGTAGTTTTTGGTGTCTACGTGTATTAATAACTTTAAATCTGAATGTAGGACACGTAGATATCGAATTCGAGGTATTAATACACGTAGACACCGAAAACTACGGAGCGCACTATGTGGACCTCGTCATCGAAAACGTGGGACACCTAGACATCGAATTCAACGTATTATTATACCTGGACACCGAAAACTATAGAGCGCACTATCTGGAACCCGACATCAGCAACCTGGAACACGTGGACATCGAATTCAAGGTATTAATACACCTGAATACCAAAAACTATGAAGTGCACTATGTGAACCTCGTCATCGGCAACCTGGGACACCTAGACATCGAATTCAAGCTTGATTCATAAGAATCGACTTAAAAATTCCCTAGCGGCAGAATCAAGAGACACGGTAGTGTACACGCGGAGCGAGACCGACCGTGACTCTTTTACGCCACGCGACGGGTTGCGAATACCCGATATGTTGAGATCTCAATAACGAGTGAACGGATCAAGTTCTAAGTAGGCTTGATCGATAGCTTGGGGTCCAATTAGGGGGGGGGGGGGGTTTCTCTTATAATATCCCGCTCCGTGCCCTACGAGCGGAGATATTGCGACGCAAAGTTCAAATGTGAAAATTTTTTATTAAGATACTTCTTCTTCTATCTACTTCTAACGCCGACGTCTTATATGACACTACAAAAAGGCGTGATATCCGTAAAATTACCTTTTTCAAAAAAAAGGTAAAAAAATGCGCCAAGTACACGCATGGTAGTATATATGTATTATGTTGTTACCTCGAAAAAAACAAAGTGGTAGTATTATACCTCGAAATAACACCCTGTACATATTGTTTATACAATGCGTAATACTACAAAAAGGCGTGATATCTGTACAAAATTACCTTTTTTAAAAAAAAGGTAAAGAAAGGCGCCAAGTACACGCATAGTAGTGTATATGTTGTTACCTCGAAAAAAAAAACAGTGGTAGTATTATACCTTAAAAAAATCTAAGTAACAAGTGGTAGACGAAATCTTTGTATCTTGAAAAATCTCGAAAAAACCTAAACAGTAGTATCTTCACCTCGAAAAAAAAAACAAAGTAGTAGTAGTATTATACCTCGAAATAACACCCTGTACATATTGTTTATACAATGCGTAATACTACAAAAAGGCGTGATATCTGTACAAAATTACCTTTTTTAAAAAAAAGGTAAAGAAAGGCGCCAAGTACACGCATAGTAGTGTATATGTTGTTACCTCGAAAAAAAAAACAGTGGTAGTATTATACCTTAAAAAAATCTAAGTAACAAGTGGTAGACGAAATCTTTGTATCTTGAAAAATCTCGAAAAAACCTAAACAGTAGTATCTTCACCTCGAAAAAAAAAACAAAGTAGTAGTATTATACCTCGAAAAAACCTAAGTAACAAGTGGTGGACGTAATCTTTGTATCTCCAAAAATCTCGAAAAAACCTAAGCAGTATTATTTTTATTTCCAAAAAATTATTACTCAAGTGATACACATCACAAAATTACGTTACCTTATCAAAAAATGAGTCGCGCTTCAAGTGATCTATTATTACAATTACAAAAAAGAAATGATATCTCTTTTTAAATTACAGCGCCAATTACAGAGAACATATATTTTTCGAAATACAAAGATTACGTCTACCACTGTTACTTAGGTTTTTTCGAGGTATAATATTACTACTGCTTTTCTTCGATTAGAATAAAAATTGAATCATGAAGAATTACACAGAGGTAACAGTACAAAATACAAATATTTTATTAAAATATTTAAACCCAACAAGGGAATACAAGGTATTTAAATACAAAGTTTATATATGTATTTTAAAAGATTTAATCGCATCGCAAAGAATTACAGAGGTAACAGTACAAAAAATAAAAATATTTTATTAAAATACATAAATTTTTCTTGTCAAAAAACTTGGCGCTGCTAGAGAGAGAGAGAGAGAGAGAGAGAGAGAGACCTTTTACAAATGTAGATATTACTTATTCTATACTTATTCTATACTTAATTCTAATCGCTTTAAAAATCTAAACTTATCCTAACTTATCCTATACTTAGTAATAAGCCGCATTATTCACCGTCACACACACACACACACACACACACACACACACACACACACACACACACACACACACACACACACACATCGCCCACACCCACTCGCTCGCACATACACACCAGGCTGACCTAATTTTGAGGTCTAGCAGCGCCAAGTTTTTTGACAAGAAAAATTTATGTATTTTAATAAAATATTTTTTTTTTGTACTGTTACCTCTGTAATTCTTTGCGATGCGATTAAATTTTTAAAATACATATATAAACTTTGTATTTAAATACCTTGTATTTCCTTGTTGGGTTTAAATATTTTAATAAAATATTTGTATTTTGTACTGTTACCTCTGTGTAATTCTTCATGATTCAATTTTTTATTCTAATCGAAGAAAAGCAGTAGTAATATTATACCTCGAAAAAACCTAAGTAACAAGTGGTAGACGTAATCTTTGTATCTCGAAAAATATATGTTCTCTGTAATTGGCGCTGTAATTTAAAAAGAGATATCATTTCTTTTTTGTAATTGTAATAATAGATCACTTGAAGCGCGACTCATTTTTTGATAAGGTAACGTAATTTTGTGATGTGTATCACTTGAGTAATAATTTTTTGGAAATAAAAATAATACTGCTTAGGTTTTTTCGAGATTTTTGGAGATACAAAGATTACGTCCACCACTTGTTACTTAGGTTTTTTCGAGGTATAATACTACTACTTTGTTTTTTTTTTCGAGGTGAAGATACTACTGTTTAGATTTTTTCGAGATTTTTCAAGATACAAAGATTTCGTCTACCACTTGTTACTTAGATTTTTTTAAGGTATAATACTACTACTGTTTTTTTTTCGAGGTAACAACATATACACTACTATGCGTGTACTTGGCGCCTTTCTTTACCTTTTTTTTAAAAAAGGTAATTTTGTACAGATATCACGCCTTTTTGTAGTATTACTCATTGTATAAACAATATGTACAGGGTGTTATTTCGAGGTATAATACTACCACTTTGTTTTTTTCGAGGTAACAACATAATACATATATACTACTATGCGTGTACTTGGCGCATTTTTTTACCTTTTTTATGAAAAAGGTAATTTTGTACGGATATCACGTCTTTTTGTAGTGTCATATAAGACGTCGGCGTTGGAAGTAGATAGAAAAAGAAGTATCTTAATAAAAAATTTTCACATTTGGACTTTGCGTCGCAATATCCGCTCGTAGGGCACGGAGCGGGATATTATAAGAGAAACCCCCCCCCTAATTGGACCCCAAGCTATCGATCAAGCCTACTTAGAACTTGATCCGTTCACTCGTTATTGAGATCTCAACATATCGGGTATTCGCAACCCGTCGCGTGGCGTAAAAGAGTCACGGTCGGTCTCGCTCCGCGTGTACACTACCGTGTCTCTTGATTCTGCCGCTAGGGAATTTTTAAGTCGATTCTTATGAATCAAGCTTGAATTCGATGTCTAGGTGTCCCAGGTTGCCGATGACGAGGTTCACACAAGGTATCTATATTCGATTCTCTGAATAAACCTTATGTTCAAGATACAACGATTGTCCGTTCCTTTATACGTAATACCACTGCAAAAGCCTACAGGTTATGGACCCAGAGAAAAAAGTAACGGTCGATCTGATGTAAAACGGAAATTGGAAGCAAAAGTCCGAAGTAAGAAGTAAAAAGGAGAACGGTAAAAAGACCAAAATGTCTAAGGTGTCAATGGAGGAAATAGGCCAGATAGAAAAGCTGAGCGGCGTAGAAAACTTTCAGCTGTGGAAGTTTGAGATTACGATCGTACTTAAAGCCAACGAATTATACGATGTGACAACAAAAGCACCGCCTGCTGAGCGAGACGCGACGTGGTCTGAAATAGACGCAAAAGCACAAAAGGTGATCGTGCTGTCTCTGGGTAAGAAACCACTCACTCATATATTAAATTGCGATACCGCTCAGAACATGTGGACTAAATTATGTGCCATATACGAGAGAGATAGCGAACAAAGAAAATGCACGCTGATGCAGAAATTCTTTAGTTATTCTATGGATAAAAGTTGCGATGTAGCAACACACATCAGTAAATCATATAAATCGTTTGTTACGGCGTGGGAATCGACGGCTACGAGGGATCATCAGACACTGGAAAACCTAACCACAAGAATACTCTCGGAAGAAGCTAGGAATTCTGAACATGATGGTAAAGAAAATGCTGTGGCGTTTAAGGCTAATATCCATAATAATAAGAAGGTGTTTTAAATGCAATTCTACGGGTCATCTGGCAAGAGCGTGCAGAAAGACGTCTCAAAAACAAACGGATACAAAGGAAAAGCAGAAATTCTGCAAGATATGTAAGAAATCCAATCACTTTGAAAAGGATTGCTACTTTCGCGATGATGCCAATAGTAAGAAAAAGGATCCACAATCCGATAAATCAGATAAGCAGACTGATAAAGTGTCGTTTTTCGTGCACAAACAACAAGATACTTCATGGATAATCGATTCTGGTACGACGTCTCATATGATTAATGACACGAAATATCTGAAAAACCTGAGACAAACACAGTCTAGCCAAAGCCGGTGTAGCCAAAGCCAACGAGTCGATGGTAGCAGAAGGAACCGGGATATTAAAAACAAAAAACTGTATTCTGAAGAATGTAATGTACATTCCTGACCTATGTGCGAATCTGATATCGGTGCCAGCTATAACGGAACATGGAGGGAAGGTGATCTTTACGAGAGACAAGGTCGTAGTAGAGAAAAAGTGTTTTGCGGTAAGAAAAAAGAAAACGGACTATACGAGGTAATGCTAAGCACCGAAACCGCGGGAAGATCATATGCCGTACAAAAATTAGAAATGGCGGAGAAATGGCATAAGAAACTAGGACATCTAAGTATTGACGGTATGAAGACTCTAAAAGGAATGTTGAAAGGCTTGGATTTCACCACGGAAGATCTGAAAAAGGTAGAAGAAGCTTGCGAAACCTACATGAAAGCGAAACAGACGAGAGCACCGTTTAAAGGAAGCGGAACGCAAATGAAACGAGCCTTGGAACTAGTACACTCTGATGTCTGCGGTCCTGTGGAAATTCCAACATGGGACGACAAAAGGTACATTCTGACCATGTTAGATGATTACACGCACTTCACTGTTATCTACTTGTTGAAAAATAAAAATGAAGTCGCAGATACAATTAAAGAGTACGTAAAATTTGCTGAAGCTCGGTGGAATCTAAAACTGGCCAAATTGAGATTCGACAATGGTGGCGAGTACGTGAACGAGAATCTTTGGAGCTGGTGCAAGAAAAATGGCACTGAAATGGATCTCACCATACCCTTTTCCCCGCAGTTAAACGGGAAGGCAGAACGCCTGAACCGCACCTTGTTAGAGAAGACCAGAGCGTTACTGGAGGAATCCGGATTGAAGAAAGAAATGTGGGGAGAATGTGGGGAGAGGCAGTGTACACGGCCATGTATTTGCTGAATAGAAGTCCAACAAAACTACTGGATGTAACTCCAGTGAAATGTGGAACGGAAAGGAGCCCGACATGAGTTTTGTAAAACTATTCGGATGTGCAGCACATGCAAAAAACCTAGGGGCACTGAAGATACTCGACAACCGGAGCAGAAAACTCGTCTTTGTTGGATATAGTCCAAAAGGATACAGGCTATGGGATGCCGAAAACAGGAAAATAATCCTCTCAAGAGACGTAAAATTTGAAGAAAAAGTTGAAAATATAACAGAGAAAAGCACAAAAAGTATACTAGGTAAAATAGAAGACACTGAAGAAGAAAAAGAAGAACAGACAGAAGAAGAGGAGGGTGAAGAGCCTGATCCAATGGAAGCAAACAACGAATCAACGTCAGAAGAATATGTAGAAACTGAAGACAGAGAAGATTGTCATGAACAGGAGCAGCAATTGCGCAGATCAACACGAATTACAAGACGTCCAGAAAAATATAATGACTATGTGTTTTTGACTTTTCAACAAGCTGTTACTGGTCCAGAGAAAGAAGAATGGAAAAAGGCAATACAAATGGAAAAAAACTCTCTAGAAGAGAATAATACGTGGAAAGTAGTGGACAGTATAGAGGCAGAAGGAAAGGAGATTTTGAGTAATAAATAGATTTTCAAGACGAAAGAAGACGGAAGGAAGAAAGCCAGACTAGTCGTCAAAGGATTCGAACAAACCTACGGTATAGATTACGAAGATACATTCAGTCCTGTAGTAAACAACTCGTCCTTAAGAATCCTGTTTGCATTATCAGCAAAAGAAGATTATCACATAATTACGTTTGACATAAAAACGGCGTTTTTATACGGGAAACTGGATGAGCCTGTATTTATGTATCCCCCGGAAGGAACTACGGGAAAAGGATCTGCAAACTACTGATGGCCTTATACGGTCTGAAGCAAGCTCCATCAAAATGGAATGAAAGATTCTCAACTTTTTCTCAAACAGCAGGATCTAAAGGCATTAAGGTAGTTGTATCGCGACAGTATTAGTAAAAAATAATGGTCATACTGTATACGATAATGTACGGAAAACTCTACTTACCTGTGTAAAACTTTTAACTAAGCTGTACCGTTTTCAACCAATCCTGTATGGTCTTACCAATCTGGCAACGCTGTATGCTCGCAACTCGCGTCAGTAATGTCAGTATATCATTGAAGTTAGCTCGCGATGCTTGCGTTATTATTGAGATTATGCTATTGAGGTTATTTTGAATTAGAAGAAATATAAGCGAAAATGTCTGTTGTACGTTACAAAGGAAGATTAATGAAAGAAAAAGTATTGAAGAAAAGACTTAAAGCTTTAGCGGCAATGTCTGAAGCGAAGAAAAAGACAAAGTCCTGTCAAGAAGACAATCATTTATGTGTTGGAAGACGCATTGTAGAAGTGTCCGAGCTTGCCAAAAATTTAACTTGCTGTTACTGTGAAAAAGATCTTTCACTTAAAAATGTAATAAAACGAAAGACGCGCGACTTGGTTTAAATTCAATTTTGAAAGTACGTTGTCGGGATTGTTCTACATTTACAGATGTTGCTACAGGAAAAATTCAATCAAAAGATAACTCTAAACACAGTGATGTAAACACAAAAATTGTATTAGGTAAGTTATAGTCAATAAATTATTTCCATTCGCAAACATTGTATCTGTGTAATTTTTATTGATTATTACATAATTTATCAAAATTAATATGTTGATTTAAACTTCTAACTTATAAATGACAGGAGCTGTACACGCTGGAGTTGGGTGCTCGGGTTTAAATAAAATACTGGCTTGTATGAATATACCATCTATAACATCAAATTTATTCAAAAGATATGAACGAGAAGTTGGATCTGCAATAGAAGAAGCTGCTAAAGAGAGTTGCAAGCAGGCTGCAAGAGAGGAACAACTATTAATTGTAGAAAATGTTGAAAAATTCTGTCAAGAACTGTAAGATTTTGTTCTTTCATTTTTATTTTAAATAAAAAAACAGGAAGACAAAAATATGTTTTCTATAAGTGTTTTATACATATGTGTAATAATATGTAATAATATGTGTCTTATGTATATGTTATGTATACGTAATTGATAATTATCAAACTTAATTGATATGTATTAATAATAATAAAATAATTGATAATTATTAAACTGATTTGTATATGTATTAATAATAATAAAATAATGTATTAATAAATCTGATTCTTTTTTTGTCAATAGGCCAGACGAAATAGCTCAGGAAATTTACTCTATCTTGATACCTTTAAAACCTGCATCCAACGATGCAAATCTTTATATTTCAATGCAAGAGAGCTCTACCCAGTTCTACCACCAGTAATATCGTCAGAAAAACACTTTTCCTCTAAACAATCCTTGTACACCTAATTATAACAATGTAAATACTAATTTGGACGTAAATAATTTTGACGCAGCGATAGGTAATATATTATTAACATAATCGTCTCTTACGACATGGGCTGGAGTAAGTGTGGGAACGGAAAAAGCTATGATAGTCTTAAAAAACTTTAAAAGATGTATACTAACTACAAAAAACATTTAAAGAAATGAAAAAACGTGATGTAATTCCTCATTTGAAAAAATGTTTTAACTATGCTGTAGCACAAAACAAAGGAAAAAGTGTAGAATTAGCCAGTACTTTACGTACAATACCTGACCATGTATTCGGCAAACATGAAAACTGCGGCGTATGGTGTCACCGCGATTCCAAGACAGTACTAATACTCAAGAACAGACGATACTATTGAAAGATTCTAAATTATATACAGCATTATGTGTTATTTTTTCAAAATATGCTGATAACTCAGCAAAATTTTCAGTTGCTGCTAGCAGTCAAGCGAACGAAAGTTTAAAAAACATTATGGCACATAAAGCTCCAAAGAATGGTTGTTACAGTTTGAGTGAATCAGCTGATTTTCGTTGGGCGAGTGCTGTTTGCGCCAAAAACGATGGACAACAATATTTGCCTCGTGTTTCAGCTAAATTATGTATTTCGCCCGGTAAACATATGGAATCTTTTGCTATAATGCAAGATAAACAAAGAGCACGTAGAGCTGAGTTAGCAAAATTACAAAGTACAAAAAGTCGTCGTAATTTAATGAAAAAAATGCGAGAAAATTTAAGGAAAAGAACAGAAAGAATTGAAAGAATACAGTACCTGCCAAACTGTGGTCTTGAGATAGATGCTGAAAATTCAGACAGTGTAGATATCAATAATGAAGTAAACAAGACAAATATAGCAATCGATTCCTGTAAAATAGTTTACTTTGATTTAGAGATTAACCTATACAAACTGTGGTATCCTATGTTTCTTATGTGACTGGCTTAAAAGTTATAAATAAAGATCTTTTTTGGCGTAATGTAAAGGTACAAACAATTCCATTAAAAAATGCTCTTGAAAGTTTTAAAGAATTTCTTAATATTTCATCTAAACCGTCAGTCTTAGTTGCTCATAATGTTCAATTCGATGCTAAACACTTGCTTCAAGCAATAATACGTCATTCCATGATGATAAACGATTTTAAATCTATCATTAGTGGATTTTCCGATTCTGAAATTTTGCTACGGAAACCATTTCCTGATCGAAAAGGAAAAGGACAGTTCAAATTATCAAAGCTAGCTGAAGATTTGCTTCCAAAAAAGAATACTAATAATTTTCATGAAGCATTGTTTGACGTAAAAGTGCTAGAAAAACTTGTATGCTTATATATTTCAACAACAGATTTGCTTAACAACAGCAAATCTTATACTGAATCAATAAATAAAATAATAGGAGCTCGAAAAGTAGCAGAAATAACACTAACTTTAAATGTTTTAAAAGAGATAATTTCTGAAGGAATGATTTAAAAAATTGCTCAGGCCAGGATCACGTATAATACTCTACAGGATATTTATAAGCAAAAGGGCGAAATTGGGCTGAAACAATTTTTATTAGAAAAGTCGACCGATAAAAAAGTTCGCGTGACAAATAGATCAAAAATATTAAACAATATTATTAATTATGTAAAAGATCATGTTAATTAATTTGTATCTTATTCTACAATTGTTTCATTTAACATTTATATATGGTGCGTTTTCTACAACAAGCGACACAAATCTCGTTGTTTTTTTTTTTCAATATTTTATAAAAAATTAATAAATACATTGTATTACTTTCAATACGTTATATTCGTCGTTCTGTTTTTTCTTAAATATTTTATAAAAGATTAATAAATACGATGTATATTACTTATAGTATGTTATATTTGTTGTGCTCAACATTAATATAAATAGATTTATAGTTCTACATACAATACCTATTATTTTACCTATTATAAAATAAATTAGTACGGTATAGAATAGGATATAGGCAATCTGAACTACCTTCATATGCAGTCAATACAGTGTTGCCAGATCTTTACAGGTTAGCTGTCGTATGCGTCCATCGCTATAAGAAATTATGTACTTTGCGTAACAATTGCTTCAAAACTAGATAGACAAGGGTCTTGTACTTTTGTAAGAATATTTTTACAAGTCTCTTTTGTTATCTCTTTGTTTTTCATCAAAATCGTATGAGTAGTTTGATCGCTACAATTACAAACGTGATATGGGAAACCGTTTTCGTCCTACGATACATGTAAAAAGTGCTAAGTTTGACTTCCATTATTTCAACTTTAGTATAGTCAACCTTTTTCTACTTGCACGTGTGTGTAGAGCGTGTTTACGTTAATATGCTGTTCAAATTTTAAAAGATTCCTATGAAAATGGGTTTTGCGATACAACTACCTTAAAGTCGGAACAATGCATCTTTGTAAATGAGGAAAGGACACTCATTTTAGGAGTTTACGTGGACGATGGAGTTTTGCTGAGTAAAAACGAACATGAACGCAATCGATTCATCGAGAAATTAAAGAAGGAATTTGAAACGACGGTTAACTGGAATCCAAAAAGCTTCTTGGTCATGGAGATAGAGCGATCTCAAGAAGAGCTAAAATTAACGCAGAAGAATTCTCAGGAAAACTGTTGAGCAGATTCGACATGAACAAGTCTAAATCAGTCGACACTCCGCTGGTTAAATGCAACGAAGAACCAGAGGAATCTGAAACAACAACCTACCGGTACAGAGAAACAATAAGAGGTCTGCTATACTTATCAACTAAAACTCGTCCAGATTTGGCACAAGCAGTTGGACACGGAAGCAGATATGTGAATAACTACACAAAACGAAGAATAACTGAAATAAAGCGAATGTTTCAATATCTTAACGACACACGAAACCAAGGAATACAGTACAACGACCGGCATGACAAAACAAAAATGATAGCATACAGCGACTCCGATTACGCTGGCGATCCAGACACGAGGAAGAGTACGAGCGGGTATATAACATTCTACTGTGGAGGTCCGATCGGATGGTGCTCCAGGAGACAACCAGTGGTAGCGACTTCCAGCACCGAGGCGGAGTACATTGCGGCAGCTGAGTGCACCAAGGAGATAATGTATTTAAAGACTTTAATTGAGGAATTATTCGGTGAATCAGTTAACGTAAGACTAAAAGTAGATAATCAAAGTGCTATTAAGCTTATAAAGAATGGAGTTATTAACCGACGGTCAAAGCACATTGACGTAAAGTACCATTTTGTTCATGAAGAATTAAAGAAAGGGACAATTAGTGTGGAATATTGTCAAAGTGATAAGCAACTTGCGGATTTATTTACTAAACCGTTGGGAAAGATAAAATTTAATACGCATAAGAATGTTTTAGTCGGATAAAGAAATTGAAGTAGTCTTGATTAATCTTTAACTCTATTTGTGTTCACTGATAAGTATTATAGTAATATATATTTGTTCTTAAGATAAGGTAAATAATAGGAAAGAAAGGTTGTAAAAATTTATGTTTAAAGTTGCTTTATTGATATCAAAGGTGATGATTTGAGATTTAAAATATGTGTTGGACTGGTAGAAATTAAGAGAGGGTGTTAGGAATAATTTCTAACAGTCGATAATAATCGATAATGTCGATAAGAGCGATATTGATATGGTTGATGGAGACACACGTTCATCGTCGCAAGGCGCACGTCCGAAAAAGTACTAGAAGAGATTTTTACACACACTGTTGTGTTCAGCTCTCGCACGATCACGACATTTTTTAGTTTCACTCCGTTATTTAGTCCTCGAGCATTGTAAAGATCCAAGGTATCTATATTCGATTCTCTGAGTAAATCTTATGTTCAAGATACAACGATTGTCCGTTCCTTTATACGTAATACCACTGCAAAAGCCTACAGCATAAAGAACATGAAGCCCGCGATCATTAAAGATACGTAAAAATCTCTCGCTGAGACCTTTGATGTAGGGAACTGTTATACAATTTTCTGGAATTTGTCGTATAATGTCGCTTATGTTAGATGTGTTATCACGGTAACTGAGAAGTTTCAATCTATCTTTAATACACTTATCAACTATACACTTGTCAACCATACACTTGTCAACCATATGTGCGATCTTATTATCCGTCGAACGGTTCCACGATAACAATATTGATAAAATCAAAGAAATACTTCTGAACAACTGTATCCTCCACATATGGTTGACAAGTGTATTAAAGATAGATTGAAACTTCTCAGTTACCGTGATAACACATCTAACACAAGCGACATTATACGACGAATTCCAGAAAATTGTATAACAGTTCCCTACATCAAAGGTCTCAGCGAGAGACTTTTACGTATCTTTAATGATCGCGGCCTTCATGTTCTTTATACAGTTCCTAAGTCCCTTGATTGCGTCATAAGGAGGGGGAAAGATAGACTTGATTGTTTCAAGCAGACTAACTTAATTTATAAAATTAACTGCGGAAATTGCGATGCCACGTACATTGGCCAAACCAAAAGACATCTTGAAACACGCATTAAAGAGCATAGAACGGATATCAAGAAGAACGGATTTAAATATTTAGCTTATATCTTGATAAATGCTTGTCGGAGAGGAAAATGATACAAGACTTTTTGACTTGATATGGTCTCAAGAATATGCTATTGCAATAATACCCTAATTTCTTTAAATATTTGTGTATACATTTTCTTGAAGCTTTCATGTGTACACAATTATTTAAAGAAATTAGAATACTATTGCAACAGTATATTCTTGAAACCAAATCAAGTCAAAAAGTCCTGTACCACTTTTCACTCCGACGAACATTTATTAACAAACATCTATTGTAAGCTAAATATTGAAAAAAATACCAAGTTTTCCTTGAACATTTCAAGGAGTATAAGGCAAATAAAAAAATGTTTTAGACAAAAGTTGTTCATATTAATTAGTAGAAAAAGATAATACCATAAAAGGGGGTTTCTATTTAAATAATTTGACTTGGATCCTATTAGGCTTAACACAGGTCCCGGACTCAAAATCTAATAAAATTGTCTATTGGTCCTCCTTGAACTCTCCAACTTTTATCTGAAACATTTTTCCAATAAATCAATACTATCTGAGATAATTATAGCGGAGATAATTGGCACACGAAATAAAAATCACCCTGTTTATTTCATACATAATTACATATTAAAACATAGGAGTACGGGGTTAAATATGACGTGTTCCGATATTCACTGTCTATACTGAGAATCTATGGTTAATGTTATACATACACTTTAGATTTTCAGTACTGGATGTTAAAATATTGGAACGCAGTTTATACCAAGTTTAAATTTTTCTTACTTATGTATCTAATAAATGAAGCTGTCGCTCAGAAGAGTTTGATAGAAATCAAACTGCTTGGTGCTGCTCTGCGTGAACTTCCACTGATGGAAAGCAACGTAACACTGCAACATAATACAATAACAGTAATTATTATTACATCTAATTATATATTTTAAACATAAAAGTAGGTTAAGTATGATTTGTATTGTGATATTCATTATCTATGTATACTGAAAATCTGTAGTTGATGTTACACGTATACTTTGGATTTTCAGTATTGACGATTAATATTGGAAAGTATGGTTTATATCAAATTTAACTTTTTCTTACTTACATATATCTAATAAATAAATATTTTGCTCTTCTATCAAACTACTTGGTGCTGCTCTGGACTGCATGAACATTCACTGATGGAAAGCAATACTGTAACATATAGCATGAGAACAATAATTATATTATAAAAATCATGTAAATGGTTAAATAATTATGGTAAATCATTTTAATTAATGATTAAACTGCTTTTTAGGAGATTTGGGATTGGCATATTTCTATCACGTATCTCCAACTAAGGGCTCCAGTTGGATTAAACTATTAAAAATTTTGAGGTTAAGTTAGCATCAAGATTTAAGTATGAAACCGTTAATAAATAATTTCATTAGAGACTCGTTCAATAGGTTATAAAGGCAAATATATGTATTTTAAGATGGTCATTGAAATGATTTTATGATATTAACGTGGTTTTTGCAGACCATTATGCCACGTAATCTCTATTTTGGATTTAAAGACAAATCGCCAAATATATATGTACAATGTACATATTAGTAATAATTATACAAAATACTTTTAAAAATATTTGTGTGAACAATATTTATTAAATAAAGAAAAATTACCTAAAATTAAAACGATTGTTTCTGTGCGATGTCGTACACGTGATTGCGTGGTCCCACGGAGCCATGCAAGAGACAGCGAAAGAAGACGAGAATGGTGGGGGTCGGTGCTGCGACCAAGCGCATAGCCACACACACTAGCGTTTTTCCCTCCACTTACGCACTCAGAAACGTTCTGTTTATCCGTGTGACAAACTCGTAATTTGAAAAGTTTAATATTGATTATATAAGAAATATAAATTTTAAATTTTATCTATTTATTTTATTATCAATTTACTTACTGACTCTTAATTAAAAATTAATTGTATATATAATTACCTTTTATTATTACAAAACAAATAACAAGTTATAAAATTAAATACCACCACTTATATATAAGATTTATCTTAATCACTTTTATTCCCCAAAAGTACAAGTCAGTCTCTTTTGATTTCATCACACTTTTTGATTTAGATTTTCTTTCTTTCAGTCCAAAATTCTTAACTGGTATATATTATCTGTGCAATACGTATGATTGTGTGATACCTTAATAACGTCTTAATGACGTTGTAACGGCCTGACTTTATCGAACGCGGACGAGTTTACGGGATCGGGAGTTCGATGACAGGCCCAGAAACAGTAATCAATTTGCCATGTGAATATGCACTTTATTCAATATTCAAAACTATACTATAAACTATCATATACAATACTCGGGATTCGGTATTACACACGAACTGAACGCGGGAAATTACCGTGGTCGGTAGTGCCGGTGCACGCGACGCGGTATACGAAATCTCGGGACTCGAGTCTTCGCCTCGAGGTGCGGTACGCAAGGGAGGGATAACGCAGCGCGGTATTTTACAGAACGGAGTTCGTTGCGGTATACAGGGCTACGATAAGGCGGAACGCGGTAGATTACATACGGAACGCGGCTACGAGTAGACGCTAATGGAACGCGGTATATTACATAGTGATTGATACATATATTTAATACATACAAGAAAGATATACGCTGATAACGGAACGCGGTATATTACATACGGAACGCGGGACGTGACATACGGAGCGCGGTATATTACATACGGAACGCGGGACGTGACATACGGAGCGCGGTATATTACACGCGGACGCGGCTACAGCTATCAGAACGCTGTATGCGATGCACGGGTAAGCAAGCGCGGTAGGTTGTACCAGAGGATGGCAGAATCCCGGGATCACGGTTGTGAGAACTCTCGCGGCGAGGCCGAGCACGCTCGACCCCGCGGTACCGTGATCGTCGGGGCAATCAGGGAGTTCGGGAACACTCTGAGAACCCTCAGTCGAGAACCAGAACTCTGGACCTCGTTGTACGTGTTGCCCTAGGATTCGGAAGGTATCGGGAGGTAGCTTCGTCAGGAGAGCCGAGATGAAGACGAAGTGTCTTCCTCGTCGAGCGCGCCGGCTTTTTATACCGCGCGTCGCGGTGAGCGTAGCAGGAGGGAGGTAGAGTCCTAGATAATAGAGAAGCGACATTGAAATCGATAGGTGCGATATATCGATAAAGCCGCCATTTTGTTTCTCCATATGGAATAGGAAAGTACGTATAAGAAACTGTCCATTTTAGAAACGGTGTGCTTGTCGTAAATATATTACAGCGTAATGAAACCTATATCCCATATCTCTTCTAAAGTATTCTGAACATTATTTACACAACACAATAAACCTATGTATGATTTTAATAATCGTAAATATATGTATAATTATATTATGCTATTTTAGAAATTCTTTTGTATCCATAATTTTACAAAATATAAGATTTATTTTTATAGGAATGAAAATGGCTATGGGGAAAGTTGCAACTAAATGAACATATATAGAAAAATTACATCTCTGTTATTTTCAGTCTATTTGATTATTAATTACTGAAAATTTTGTAAGCGTAGCAAATTCAATAATAACGAAAACGAATTATTTATACAAATTAATCGGGCTGAAATTGTAAAAACATGTATTTATATCTTTTTATCTTTTGAAAAGTTGTATCATATATCAAAAAGAGCGTTATTTTTAATTTTAGTTACGCAATTTTATCTTCTATGTATATAGATATGAAAGTTATTTACTTTGAAACATGTCGACAATATACAAGGAAAGTTGTTAGAGAGTCAGAATGCTTGTAAAACATTATATTAATACACAACACACCTGATTGCATATGAATATAGCTTCTTGTTGCCTTAATCAATGTAACATGTACAATCAAGAAAAACGAAAGATATATTAATTCATAAGATTATACTTGCAGATACATATAATAAAGTAAATGAAAACGTACTGTGTATTTTATTGTAAATTATTAATAGTTCTTTGAGGAATAGTGTAAAAAATTTATATATAACTTTACTACGTTTTTTATAGATACATATATCTACGAGACAATAATATTCGATTTATTTGACATCTATAAGAGAAAATTCATTTTAAATTAAATAAAATATGATTTATTTTATATTTGTACTTGGTTTAACTCTCAATTACAATTCGAATAATTGTGCTCTTCAGATTTCAAAATTTTCCTCGGCAGCTGGCAATATTACGATTGTTGCAACCAAAGGTTTTGGATTTGCTTTCTTGCAGAGTAATATTTTAACTTTCCCTGATATTTGACCCTTTAAGTTTGCGCTAACAGGTAATGGCATTGAATATGTATGTTCATTAAATGGCTTCGATGGGAGACTATCGTTAAAAACTGAAGGAATTG
Organism: Temnothorax longispinosus; assembly: GCF_030848805.1. Lineage (NCBI taxonomy): Eukaryota > Metazoa > Arthropoda > Insecta > Hymenoptera > Formicidae > Temnothorax > Temnothorax longispinosus. The sequence goes on from NC_092358.1 coordinate 16,978,300, forward strand.
CTCCGATTTTCAGTTTCCTCTTACCATCTTCTCTAACACGCTCCCAAGAAAACCTGTCAAAATGCTCCTGAAAAAATATGTATGCTATCAGTAAATGACTTCGCTATATATGTATATATATATATTTGCTACACTGCAGCTTACAGAGCACACAAACAATGGATCCTTAGGCTCCCAAGTAGATCCATTAATATTCCTGATACTGTTAATCCATCTAGCTTTCTGTCCTTCATTTCTAGGAAAACGATGAAACATAAGAGTTTACTCCACAGTACCGGATTGAGTTCCGGTTGCAGAGCGGTGAACACCGTCGTACGATGAATTCCAAAAGACAGGGTGCCGATCACCGCGCACACGATTAGATCGTTCTTCAGTCTGGCGTTCACTGTCGAGCGTAACTTCTCCGGCAAAGGATCCACCAGCTCAGTATCTGACATTTGCTCGCCCACCTTGATCTTTACGTCTTTCTTCCTGCCGGACGTCTTGCTCTTGGTCTCCTTGTAACTCGCGGCCACGTTATCAGGCTGCGACGACGACGTGTTTTCTATGATTTTGGCTTCCTTCTCTTCCGTGTACCTGTCTCCTGTCTCTGGTGGCCACAAATTTGTCTTGAGGATGTCCTATATCACGGTAGGATCCGAAGAATCACGGCCTTTTACAGAACCGTAACAGTAATGTCTCGCGTTGTCTCACGTGCAGCAGGCCTCTAACGTGCATTAACCTCACTTATTTAACTATAAGGGAGAAACAAAATGGCTCTGGATCACGTGATTTAGTTAGCCAATCAGACCATTCCCTTCAATGTCGCTTCTCTATTATCTAGGACTCTAGAGGGAGGCCGATCGTCAAGCGACGGTGCGGTGGTGGGAGCGGCGCGATCTCGCTTCGGCGGGGATCGGCTCGCTTCGGCGCTCGTCGGCGTCGTGCGGGAGGGCACCGGTGCGGCGGATTTCCCGCGCACACGGTGCGTTTTAAGTACTTAAAAAGATGTGGGCGCACCGCGCCCTGTGCTCGCCCGACGGGGAATCGGTCGGGCGGCTCCCGGAGGGTGGTAGCCGGGACGATGCTTTGTCATAAGGGGTGCATCGTTACAACGTCAATAAGATGTCATTAAAATGTCATTTGACATTATTTTGCTACTTAAAGTATTATATTTCAACAATATATTACAGCAATATTACTGTAATATTTCAATATTTTTTAAAAACGTGTAATACATCAGGAATATTTCTGAAATATTTCATTGTAATACGTAATAATTCCACTATATTGCAATATTACTGCAATATTTCTGCAATATTGTGCTGTGTGGGATATTATATATCCAATTCAAAATTTTATTACTCTTTTTAAACTGAATTTGTTTTTTAAGATGATTTTTGAAAAATTATATATTTGCGCTGGTTATGACACATGTAGACTATATAACACTTACTACATTAAATTAAGAAGTAGTCTACCACGTAAGGCAGTTGGCTCACGATCCAGAGGTCCCGAGTTCGAATCCCACCTAGGTAAGTGTTTTTTTCAAATACGAGCGTATACGCGTTCAAATGTATAGTGTATACTATACACTTTTTCTTTATAAATATTATAATATTTAATTATTAAAATAATAATTACATATATTATCACAATCCTACTATTACAATAATATTGTAGTGTTCGAAACCGAAATCGAAACTTGGCCTAGAGTCCGACCAAAACTACAGGTTGTGATAATAGGATTGTAATCAGAGAATTGTGTGATAATGTGTGTAATTATATTTTAATAATTAAATATTATAATATTTATAAAGAAAAAGTGTATAGTATACGTGTAAGCGCGTATACATATAGCTTTTCTAAGGTTTCCATGAAAGTTTCGGTTTCGATTTCGGTTGGACTCTTGTAAAATATTAAATATTAAATAACTAGCCGGGCTTCGCCCGGAAGGTCGTTTTTCTTCAAACTTCATTTGTGTTTCAATATCCTTAATCCAAAAAAATTTCTTTATCAGGCAGTGGCTCATTAGGCAATTGCAAAGAATCCTTTATATTTATTTTTATTCAAATTTTATTATATTTATTTATTATTAATTAAATTATAATATTTAAAATCGCACAATATATTTTTTATTCAATATAATTATATTAAATAATTGTATAATTATTATAAAACTAGCTGGTTACCCGGGCTTCGCCCCGGAGGACATATGTAATAAGACACGCAAATAGATGATAGCATTGTTCGCGATCGAACAAAAACCAGCGTCGGCGAATCTATACCGCGAATCTAAGAAAATCGCTATTTCGAAATAATTTCGAGTTTTTCTGCCTTTCAATGTAAAGTCGGCTAAATTCTATGTTAAGAAGAGACTCCTTCGCAGAAATATCTGTGTATATTTCCCGGTACACTTGAAGGGCAAAAAAACAGCGTTTCATTGTTGCCTATATTGACTCGCTCCTTTGTCTCGGGGACTCGGTGCGCGAGCATGGTGTAAGGATTACATGGTGTGCTCAATTGGTGTCTTTCTTTCTCTAAAATCGTTTCTCTCTCTGCCGCTCACGTCGAATTGTGTAAGCAGTGGTACCACCACTAAAAGTAACTAGGAAATAGGAAATTTGAACGGATTATGTTGCAAACTGCCTCCTAAAAATGTATTGCAACGATGAATGATATTTGAAGATACGTTGTATTTATTAGAAATTATTGAAAAGTATTATTGTTTAGGGTTTCAATGATTTCTCAACAAATGGAAAAGTATTAAAGAAAATTTAAAAAAATAATACTTGTAAAGCCTCATGTACAAAGAATGTAATAGTATTAAAATTGCAATACTTCCTTTTTTCGAATGTTTTAATGCTTCTATTTTTTTTTTGCTGGTTTTGAATGAATTTACGCAAAAAGACAGAATTATTGTCATCGATTAATGGCATGAATAAAGCTTAACCTTCTGCCCGATGATAATGTATATATTAAGTATAAAAGCACTCTAGTATCTTACTGGCTCAAAGGATGTGGCGATAACTTTCGAATGCAGGGGTCATACGTTCGAATCAATTGTTTTTTTTTATTAATTATTTGTTGCCCGTAAAAGTAACATAAAAATTATTAATTTTATATGAAATTGGCGTTTAAAAATATGTATTGGCGAAGTATAATATAACTAATTATAGGTATACATAATCAACGAAAAATTAAATTATTGAAATTTAATATAATTTATTAATTATTCCAATTTCATGTATTTTTTTTATTCATTATTCTTGATTACATTTCTAATTTCTGTTTCAATAATTGTACCTATTTAAAATTAATTTGTTTACAACACAAGGTGGTACATTAATAAACCACAGACCTGCCACAGACCTGCTCAACAGAATAAAAAAGATCATTAAAACTAAAACCTTGCTGAAAAGTAATTTCAGAAATATCACTGTGAGCATACCTTCTTGGTGATGAATTGCATACTCGTCTTTCAGGGCCAGATGCCACCGGTGGACTTTCTTCAATGTCGACATTTGCATCCAACCAGTCACTTCTAAAAGAACATCACTATTAATCACCCCTTTGTGATTTTGTTAAATTAAACCTTCAAATATTTACCTCCTATGTATTCCTTTTGGCGTACTAATATTTACAATGTTGTCTTCTACAACTACATGAGAAGTTGTTGATGAAGTTGTATTTGAAGATCCTATTCTTCTTTCAGAATTGACAACTAGTGGGAATTTTCGTCGGAGGATATTGAATTTGAGATTTGGTTCAGCGGGTTCAGCCACCGCATTCCTTGTGAAAAAGTACATTTATATAATTACATAACACCACATTACAAATACAAATGTGTATGTGTTTTTATATACTTACTTGTTTACATTTGGAGCTTCTGAACAATTCAAAAAATAACGTTGGCACAGCCGATGGTAGTAGGTGACGTTTCTTAACAGGGTCTTTCCGTGCCCGACCTTGATGAAAGGACTCTTGACTAAAATGAACCGAGCATATCCTTGCTGAAAATAATATAATGTATAAATAATAAAACTTAATAGTTAGTTAGTTAGTTTGAGCTTCTTTATTACCCCAAAGGGGTCCAAAAGGGCGTTTTGGAGGGACGTACCCAACCCTGTACATATGTCCCTGCCATGGGCTCATCGGCGTTTTCTCAGGGACGTACCCAACCCTTTACAATCAAAATGCCATTATCAAAAATAAAAATAAAAATAAACTCCAACAAAAAAGAAAAACAATAAACAGTCTTGCTGCGATCGCTATCGGCGTTTTTTCGGGACGTACCCAACCCTGTACATTTTAGTATGTAAACTTTCAAACAAAAATAAAGAAAAACATCATCAGTCTTGCTGTGACTCGCTATCTGGGGAGCCAGGAGCCAGGGGCCGCAACACGTGACGCAGTCCCTCTGCGCGTGATCCATCCGAATCCGAGCCGCCCGTTTTGCGTGTCGCTCCACGGTGCCTCCGCTTCCTCCGTGCGCATGCCACCGCCGCGGACATTATTTTCCGTTAATATCAGCGGCGCGCCGCCGCCGCGGCAACGCACTTGAAAGATGTTCTCACATACTGCGGATACTCGAATATGCACATCCTCTCGCATGTATTCTCCTCAACATTGGTGATATATCTCGCAACTCCGAGAAGAGTGAGCATGATAAAAAAAACGGCACCAGCGAACCATAGATCATTATCCGTTTTACGGACATCATTTTGAGTAACGTGTTGCCTTTGGGTCGTACTTGTTCATGAGATCCAGCATTGCCTGGTGTGAACCGGTATACCAGAAGAGTGCATTCTTCTTATCGCCGTCGCCGCCACAGCACGCATTCGCCTATGCCCGGGCCATGGTGACCGCGCCTCCTCAACCGGGCGGCTCTTCGCTCCTCGGCCCCCCGCTACCCGCTCGCGTCCCGCCGTATTCCCCTGATCTCCTCTTCCTTCTTACTCAGCCTTTGTTTTTTCCTTTTCCTCTTCCGTCTCCATTAGTAGGCTCTTCTCTAGCTCGCTTGCTATCTCATCCTCTTCTGATCCTTTTGTTCTTCCATCATCTTCTCCCCTCCTCTTCTTTCTCCTCTTCTTCTCTTCTCCCTCTCTAATTCTTCTTTCTACAGATTTGTCTTCATCCATTTTGACCTTTAGTCTACTCCCTGCCCTCCTCCTTGCCTCTAATACTCTCCATTTCTCCTCTTCACTTCCCAGCTTCACCAGCATCGTGAGCCATTCTCCTCTCAGCCCTATTACGCTCACTTCCTTCATTTCTACTTTTAACTTCAGTTCCTCCGAGAGCAGTTGCCTCACTTTCTCCCAGTTCGTTCCCTTTCCCATCCATCTGTTCCTCTCTACCCTTATTATTAAGTTTTTCCTCCTTCTCTCGTCTTCATTCCTCTCATCGTCGTCGGACCACCATTTCATTTCTTCTTGCCTGCCCCTGTTCTCTGCGCTTTCGTCCCTCTCCCTTTTACCCGCGCCCATTTCTAGCCTGCGTATTTTTTTTTTCAGGTTCTCTATCTTCTCTCTCTGGTCCTTTAATTCCTCTTTTAGTGCTCTCAGTGTTTCCTTTGCTTGATCCCTTATCATTTTCTCCAGCATCTCTCTCTCTCTACCGTCACCTTCGCTCTGAATTCCATTCCTTCCTTTTGTCCTGTGCTCCCCTTTTCTTTGACCTTATCTGAAATTAAATAAATTTTCTTAGCCATCTATTTCTCAATCTCTTTTCCTTCCTCCCCCCCCACTCCTCATTTCTTCTATCGCTTTCATCCATTCCTCCCCCTCTCCCTTTTCACTCATTATCTTCTCCACCACGTCTTGCCAACTCTCTCCCTCCCAATCTTCCCATCTCGAGCACTCTTCCCAGACATGTTCCCACGTCTCCTCCTTCTTCTCACATATCCTGCATTTTTTGTCTTCTTCTTTTCCCCAGTATAGTCCCTCCCTAATCTCGTTGCCCAATCTGAACCTTGCGATTCTGTTCCATCTTGCCTCCTCCCAGCCCTTCTTTAGATACTCCGGTATCCCATCCTTCCTTATTCGTTTATACCACCTGTTGTATTTCGATTCCATAATCTTTCCCATTCTTTCTTGTCTTTGTTTCGCTTTCTCCTTGTGTTCTATTGCCTCCTCCGTCAGTCCCTCCTCCCCTCCCTTTTCTACCCCGATACCTTCCCAGTAATCCTTTCTCTCCTGCTCCCATCTTCCTATTATCCTTTCCTTCTTCCATCTTTCTTTCATTTCTTCCAAACATTTCTTTGCTATTTTTCCTCCTCTACCTTCTTCCAGTTTTCTTTCGAATTTCCATGCTCTCTTGCTCGCTCTGGCTCCCATTTTTTTCCCTTTCTAGTTCGTCCCTGACCATGTACCCTGGGGTCCTCCAGTTTACACCGAGAGTCCATCTGAGGTATCTCTCGTGTATCCCTTCTACCTCCCTCCTTTCCTTCCACCCCCATATTTCAGCCTCGTATCCCATCACCGTCCATATCAGTGTATCATACAGCCAGATCCTTCTTTTACAGTCCTTTTTCCACATCCTTTTACCTATTCCCCACACTTCCCTCATCACCCTTGCTGCCTTCCTTCTTCTCTCTCTGATATGTGCCTCCTGCCTTCCATTCGCCATCAGCGTGTACCCCAGATATTTGAATTCTTTGACCTCTTCTAATTTCTTTCCCTTCCATCTCCAGTCATATTTCTTCTTCCTCCCTCCTCCTTTTCTGAATCTTATTATCTTCGTCTTCTCCGTACTCAGCGTTAGGCCTTTCCTGTCTAGGTATCCCTCAAGCCTGCTTATCATGGATCTCATGTCCTGTTCCTCCTCCGCTAGTACCGCTATGTCATCTGCGTACATTAGGGTGTATATCTTCTCCCCTTTTACACTCACACCCCCCCATCCGCCCTTCCTCATGTGATCCTCTATGTCTGCAATTAGTAAGTTAAACAGTATCGGGCTTAACGGGCAGCCCTGTTTTAATCCCTTCGCCATCCAGAATGATTTCCCTTTTTCTTCTCCCCTTCTTACATTGTTTTTTGTTTCTCTCAGGACTTCGTCCACCCTATCTATCAGTCCTTGCCTTACTCCTTTCTCTTTCATTGCCTTAATTAGAACTTCCTTATCTACAGAGTCAAACGCCGCCTTGAGATCTACGAATAGAACTGTCATCTTCCCTTTCTCCTTTCCTAGATGTCTGTTTATCAAATAGTTTAGCGTAAATATCTGGTCCATCGTCCCCATTCCTTTTCTAAATTCTGCTTGGTTATCGGGAATCAAGTTCTTCATTTCTACTTCATTCCTTATCCTTTCTGCTAATACCGCCGTGTATATCTTATACATTGAGGGCATAATCGTTATCCCTCTGTAGTCTTTTACCTCTTTTCCTTCTCCTTTCTTCACTAAAGGTATTATTTCACCCTCCTTCCACTGTTCAGGCCAGCCTTCTCCCCTCCATACTCGTTTACATATTTCCCAGGCCCACCTCACCATCTCTTCTCCTCCATATTTCCATACTTCATTCGGGATTCCGTCCTTACCTATTGCCTTTCCTGTTTTTAGTTTCTTTATTACATTTCTCACCTCCTCTAACTCTATCTCTTCCTCGTCTTGTCTGTCCCTCCCTCCTTCTCCTTTCACTACCCTGTTCTCCACGCCTCCCATTAGCTCCATGAAGTATTTTTTCCACTCTTCCAGCCCTATGTCTTCGTTTATCCTTTTCCTTCTTTTCCTTACTCTACCTATCAGTTCCCATACCTTACTTTCCGATCTCGCTTCTCCTATCTCTGTAATCATCCTTTCCTTCTCTTCCTTTTTCTTTCTTTCACATACTTCTCTGTATTTCCTCCTCCTTTCTCTATATCTTTCTACCTCCTCTTTCCCCTTTCTCCACTTTCTTAGTTCTGCCCTCGCTTCTTTCTTTTTCTCCTTGCATTCTTCATCCCATCCTCTTCTGTTCTTATTGGCACCCCTGACCTCCCCCTTTTTATTCTCCTTTAGTATTCCTCTTATCTTTGACACCCCTTCCTCTATCTCCTCCTGCAATTTTCTGTTTCCTCCTATCTTTCCTATCTTCTCAACGAAGTGTTTTCTTCCTTCTTCGCTCCATATTCTTCTTCTTCTTGTCCTTTCTATCTTTTCCCCTCTCTGTGTTCTCTTCGCTCCGCCACTTATCCACAGTATTAGCGGGTGATGGTCTGATTCTACTCTATCCCCTATTTCTAGTCTTTCTATTTTTTCTCTGCTATCCTCATCACCTATAATATAGTCTATAACTGTTTCACCCTTTCCTCCCGTGTATGTGTATTCTCCTTCTTTGTCTCCCTTCGTGCCACCATTTAAAATCATCAATCCTCTTTCTTCTATAAATTCTAGTAGCGTCCTACCATCCTTGTTCACCTTCTTATCTTTAGAATTTCTCCCTTTTTCTTTCTCACTTTCTTCATCTTCCTCTTCCCTTCCTCCCTCCTCTCCCGTTCTCGCATTAAAATCACCTCCTATTATGGTCCTTACTCCTACTTTTCCCTCCTCTATGCAATCATTCAACCCTTCTAACTTCTTATCAATGTCTTTGTTTACATATATTCCTATTATTTTCCATATTTCCTCCCTTATTCTTAGCTTGACTTCGACCCTGTTTTCCTCTTCTTCCCTCCCTCTACCCTCCTTTATTTCTTCTATCCCTTTTCTTATACTTACTAGCATTCCTCCGCATGCTCTACCTTTCTTATTCCTCCTATTCGCTATTTGTACTCTCCAGCCAAATTCCTTTGGTAGTTTCTCTTTTATCTTCTCCCATCCTTTCTTATCCATCCATGTCTCCATCATAATAATCACATTCCATTTCTTTACCCCATCCCAAAAGTCTCTATCTTTATTTATTATTCCCGCTACATTCCAGAATACCACCTTCGTCTCTTCCCTCCCCCCTCTTTCTTTCTCCCCTTTCTTTATATCTACGTCTTCCTCAACTCTGGATTCACTTCCTGCCGCTCTCCCTCCCTCCTCCCATTTACCTTCCCCATCCTCCTCGCATTCTTTGTTTTCATTCTCTTCGTTGTGACCTATGAAAGTCTTCCCTCTCCTCCAGTCTGCCTTTGCTTTCGTTCCATCTCCATTCCTTGTTGTCCTCCCACATCTTTTGATAACCAATTGTCACTCTTTTTCCTTTCTCTCTCTTCTTTCTTGCTATCTTTCTTATCTCTGTTTGTATTTGTCTTTCCTGTTTGGTGAGATCGTCATCCAGAAAGCTTCCATATTTCCTTCCTAGTTCCTTCTTTTTCTTCATGATGTCTCTTTTAGCTTCCCAGTTTTTGCATTTCAAGAGTCTCATTTTGTATTCCCCGTGTCCTATTTCTTGTATTTCTTCTATGCTTCCTTCTGTATTATTTAGTTCTTCCATCAATTTTTCGAAACTTTCTTTTCTCTCTTTAACGTTTCTTAACATCTCCTCCTTTACGATTATGTTATTTTTTCTCCTTCTTCTTTCCGTCATCTCCACACTTTTTTCTATTTCCTTCATTTTTTCTATCAACTCCCTGCCTTTATTCTCCTCTGCGCCCTTCATCTCTAATTTTTCTATCTTCTCCTCCATCGTTTTTATCTTTTCTTCTAGTGCCTTTCTCTGCCTTTCCCATATTTCCTCCCTTCTCTTCCATTCCTCCCTTACTCCCTTTATTTCGTTTTTTATTTCTTCTTTGTCTTTTTTCCTCTCCTCCTCCTGTTCTTCCATTTTCCTCAGTATCTCTTTTAATAGATCCTCTGTCGCCATCCTTCCTTTACCCTCTTCTCCTTTTTTTATCTTCGCTGGCGGTGATCTGTTGGTTTTTCTCGTTTCATTAAATTTGTCGAGAATTTCTTTCTCTGCTGCCCTGGCCGCTTCTTCCTCTAACTCTTTTCTTTTCCTTTTCAAAATGAGATCTTTGACCGATCCTAGGCTGTCCGCCCTTCCTCTTTGTTTAGCAAGCTCCTCCGTCTTTGTAGGCCTGCCTCTTGCTTTCCTCTCCCCTTCGTCTTTCCTCTTCTTTCCTATCCTTCCGTGCTGGTCAATCTCTATTCCTAATTCCTTCTCTGCCTCCATCCGCCGCTTTTCCCTTAGCCTTTCCCTCCTATTGGTTATCTTTCCTATGCCTATGGTTGAAAGCACTTATAGCATTTATCCCCTCTATATCCGCGTTAGTCTATGCCCGCTTTCGACCCCGCCTTTCTGTCAGTCGCCCCTCTATACTATCTGTATTCTATGCCACCCGGTCACCTTCACCCGTCCCTTTCCTTACCTTTTTCCTCTTAACTGCTTCCTCCCGTTCTTAACCCTTTCGCCTCCGCCCTCTCGCTCCTCCACGCCTCCCTGTTCCGCCGCTCTTGACCTCTCTAACTTTCTCCAATCCTTTTTCCGCCTCGAAATTGCTCTCTGCCACACGCACACCTGTTGCTATCTACTCGCCGGAACCCTAATAAAACTTAATACATTGTATTAAATACGGCTTTATAATTTTTATTTCAAATTAAAGATTTTCATATTTTGAATTGTAAAATATTTTTACTTATATACATGAACAAAGTGCTAATTTGTTTTTATTATTTTCTGTTCATATTAATAACATTTCATGACATTTTTACTCCATTTGTAAATACAAAATTTGAGGTTATGTTAGTAACTAAAAAATATTATTTTTTATTCATTTTTATGTTTCAATTAATATACTTTTGCACGTTTATGTACAATATCAAACTTACCAAATTCAACTTTTGGTGGTAAAACATAGCCTCCTATTTTTTTCAGCCATCCTTCCCGCATCACTTCATTTTTCGGTAGCTGAAAAAAATTCACAGTTTCCTCACGAACCCCCGTTGTTTTATTCCTACAACTTTTAACAATACACCGCACCATTTTTATTTTAAATTTATATATTGTCGCAACGCAAACAGACCCACTGTTTAACACAAAACAATGTACCGTACTTCTGAGTGGCATAAGCGGCATGAGTGTGACGATGCATGAACATGTGCCAATATTACAACACCAAAAATGTTTTACTTCTAGACGTTGGCTACTCTGTTTACACAATTCGACACGAGTGACGTCATTACCCGAATCCCCCCAGGCAATTGAGCACACCATGTAATCCTTACACCATGTGCGCGAGGCATACCCCGGGGCAAAGCGAGCAAACGATATTTCAAAACAGCTGATCGGTGGCCGGCCTCGAGTTCAGCGTGACGTGCGTCAATACGAATTTCTCGAGACGCCGACAGCTGATTGGCTCAGCTGAATTTTCGGCTCGTTACCGAGGGTCCGGAGGATTCGAGAAAATTTGGAAGTCGTGGTGATAAAACCCCGGACCTTCGCGCGCGAGCTCGCAATCGACGAAAGTTTCTCTGAGAACGCGTATAGAAATTCAAGTCACTCGAGTATACGTTGCTTGCGATTATCGTGTGCTTATTTTCACGCGCGGGAATAGCCGTCGTTCGCGAAACCTTATGTCCGTAGCTCGCGGCATAGCGACTCTGTACATAATTGTATATAATGTACATTATTGTATTATAGACATTTTTCTACTAAATATAAGACTTGAACATTCAATTCTAAATTTCTTCCGACCCGCGACTCCTTCGACCATTCGCGCACAGCATATATTTATATTTAACGCCAATAGATCAAAATCGGTCCAATACTTTTCGAGATATAAAAGCAAACATACATATACACCTATTTATTTCGAGTATCATGTAAGTGAGGTTGAGATTGAATTTGACAATGTTCGTTAAAGCGGTTCTTTTTTAAGAAAATTTGTATTTTTTGTAAAAATGTTTGTGGTTGCTCTAACTTCCGCAAATTTTTTTATATCAGTCTATTTTTAATTTTATTATATTCTTCAGTATTTGTGAAAAAAAATAATAACGACTTATATATATATATATATATATATATATATATATATATTTGGTGGAGAGTATTTTTGGTAATTATGCAGTATAGGGGACCACCCTCCAATGACCTTGACCTTGACATATGTTGTCAAGGTCACCCTTCTGAGTGACCTTCAGAAGGTTTTAGCCCTCGGTCATTGTTTGTTAAAAAGTTATTAACAAAAAAAAAAAGTTTGGCGACCTCACTGATTTCAATGACCTTGATATATGTTGTCAAGGTCATGACCCCGAGTGACCTTCAGAAGGTTTTAGCCGTCGCTCGCTATTCGTTAAAAAGTTATTAACAAAAAAAATTTGCAAAATATAACATATATAGGTGCATATATAGGTTAGTTGACGCGCTTTAAACACTTAAATACTTTTAAAGCGCGTCAACTAACCTATGTAGGTTAGTGATCAACGATTTACTGCTTTAAATGTGTTTTGGTAAAGCAGCGACTTTTTCGCAAAATAAAGTATTCTCTGCTTTAACAAAAAGACTTCAATTTATCAACAATTTACTGGTTTAAATATTGTGTTTTGGTAAAGCAGCGATTTTTTCGCAAAATAAAGTATCATCTGCTTTAACAAAAAGACTTCAATTTATCAACAATTTACTGCTTTAAATGTTGTGTTTTGGTAAAGCAGCGACTTTCTCGCGAAATAAAGTATTCTCTGCTTTAAAGAAAAACGTAATATTAGTCGTTTATGCCTCTCAGTACTTAAAATAACTGCTATATTTTCGAAACTTTTTTTGTTTATAACTTTTTAACGAACAATGACCGAGGGCTAAAACCTTCTGAAGGTCACTCAGAAGGGTGACCTTGACAACATATGTCAAGGTCAAGGTCATTGGAGGGTGGTCCCCTATACTGCATAATTACCGTATTTTTTTACATGGCCAAACAACAGATAATAAACTTTTAGAATATTTATCTTGCTCTGCATCTCTTAGTATCGTGCGCAAATACTTTATCATAATAGTAAAAAAATCGGAAAGCTATGGTTTAAAAATGTCAAACTACAAGAATGTAATAATGCAGCCCCAATGATCGTGTGAACAGTTTTCTTCTCACTGTTGCAAAGCATGCAAAGGACGACGAAATCTTAGAATATGAAAAAAAATTTAATAGAAATAAAGCCAAAGTAACATTAGTGTTTTTTGTATAACATATTTTGTTTGTTTATAAAAATATCGTAAATATTTATTATATTTAATGAGAAACTTGTTGTTTTAATTTAATAAAGAACTCGATATGCACATGCAATGTAGCATATATTAATTAATATTATTAACCATCTGCAGTTTGAGCATCAACTCAATAAGATAAATTTTATCATTATTCGAAATTTGTTATAGGTACTATTTTATTTGTACTTTAATACAAAACTTATTTAACATATAATATTTATTATTTTGGTCCGTAATTACTGAAAATAATGTTGCGTTTTCAAAACTTTATGAAATACTCACTCTTTCAAAATATTATAACGTCAATTATTTATTATAATAATAAATTTTACTAATTCATTTCTAGGCTGAACTAATCCATTTCTAGGTACTTACATTCATGCATGAAAGATTATAAAAAGAGAATAAGAGAAATTATTATGTTTAATTTTAAACTCGATGATATACACGAATGATATGGAGATTTTATGAACTCACAAGATATTTATATGTATTTTTTTTATGTTTCTAGATATTTATCTTTATATATGACACGTATAAATAACATTTAATTTTAATTACTCTATTATAATAAAATTCTATTTCGTTAGATTTAGTAGTCTGAATAATTCATTATTGCAATATTTATTGTTGGTGAACATCAGAATAATTTGTTTTAAGTAAATGAAGCTATTAAAAGATTTAACCACTGTATTAATGAGCTAACATAACTTATTGAATAAAAAATATATGCACGTTTATCGGAAATCACAAATCAGCTTGAGAATTATTTTTAGAATTTTATTCAGATTTTAATATTGATATATATCTTTTTATTACAGATAATATTTTATACAATTAATTTTTCTTGTTTAAACAAACATTCAGTGTAAGGGTTATTTCTAAATATTATTTTAAGACTTTTTTTAAATTATATGTTGTACGTAACTTTTAATATAGAATACATGAAATTTCGCGAAAAGTTAAATTATTATGCTAGTTTCAAAAGTAAAGCAATTTAAAGAGTACGTCTGTTTAATGCATCGCATTTGTATATGTATTCAACTTATAGCCGTTATCTTTGCTTTTTTTCGTTATATCTTTGCTCTTTGAATAGATTGTTGCTAAAATAGATGAGTGCATATAGTTTGTAGATGATTTAATATATATAGTTTAATTTACTAATATATTCCTAGTAAAACATCGGTGGATCGCGAGGCAGTATCGATCGATAACTGTAGACTCATAATCTCACCGACCGGTGCCGCCCTCGACGATCCCCGATAGCAATCAATACATCAATACATTACTCGCCCACGTGCTTTTTGGCAGCTTACGCGAAGCCGCAAGTGCGCGGAAATCACTTCCGGGACGTCCTCGTGTAAACACTATTCTCTTTCGGGCTCTCGGCAATACACGCCAGTACACACGTTAGACCGGCTAGACCTACAGATACCTTTGCATGGACATTCTATTGCTTGGACGTCTACCTGGCTTGCCTAATTTCACCTACGCTTGCCTGGACACATCTACTGGTTTGGTTATACGCTTTATTCTAAAAAAACGTGCATTGTTGAGATACCGAGGCGCGTAACATGGGGTGAGTCACTTCCTAGTTATCGTTCGCATTTATTCGCTAAAGGAGCCTATACCCTCCTTATTACGGTCCTTCGACCGTTATGTTTAATTTTAAACTCGGTGATAAACACGAATGATATGAAAATTTTATGAACTCACAAGATATTTTATATTTTCTTATTTTTCTAGATATTTATTTTCATATATGACACATAAATAGCATTTAATTTTAATTACTCTATATATAATTTCTTTTATTTTCTTTTTATCTTATTCTCTTTAATCTTTAATGAATGCAAGCACCTAGAAATGGATTAATTCAACATTAAATTTATTATTATAATAAATAATTGACGTTATAATATTTTGAAAGGGTGAATATTTCATAAAGTTTTGATGCAACTCTAGTTTGCGTTTTCAACAATTACTCGGAACCGAGCAAAGTCCGCAATGTGATAATAGTCGTTGACATTGCCATCGCTGGATGGGCAGTGTTAACTTTGCCTACATCAAACCGGGCAATGTCCACTAATAAACTACTTTGCCCAGTCGCGTTGTGCAATGCTGACATTGCCCAGGCAATGCTGACACTGCACACTATGCGGACTTTGCCCGTAACATATATAATGATTAGATCATATATCACGTCATGTATGGTACATTGTTATACAAAGTGTCAATTTGAAAACTTTTAATCAAAATATCTCGGGAATTAGTAATGATATCAAAACACGGTTTGGAGAGAATGTAGGGGAGTAAGGGGGACATACTTTGATTTAAAAAAATTTGACCTTGGGTGGAGGCGTCAAGGTCAAATAAAGGTCAACTTAATTTTTTTTAATAAATACATGATTTTTTAAATATCTACGTTTGTAGCCCTTCTTATTACGAGCTCAACGCGCTATGATCCAAAGTCGCCGAAGGTCAAATGACCAAATGCAGGCTCATAGTATTATTGTCTTTGTACATGTTATGAGACACCTTTTGCAGCTGCAGCTTGCGAATCGACAATGTTAAATTTATTGCAAAATGACTTAACACTTCAAGTTGAGTTGCTTTATTCACTAATCTTTGTACGGTTCTGTTTTTCTTTGCTATTAATCCTGTTTCTTCACATTTTAATATTAATTCGAATAAGTAACATTTACTTCGCCAGTCAATAATTAACACAATTGAGAATTTAATTGACTATACTGGCAATTATTATAATCGTGGTAACGATTATAATTGTCGTGACAAATCGTCACCAAGTTTCGACCAAGGATTCTGGTTATTCTAAAGTCGATGTAATTTTAGATGCTTATAATATAAGCATCTTAATTAAATAATTAAATGTATTGCAAAAAATATTACCTCACCCAGGGTTCGAACCTGGAATCTCCCTCATTCCGTGACGAGTGTCGTACCAATTCGACCACTGAGGCACGTGGTAATATTTATCGCAATAACATGTATTAAGATGACAAACGATAATAAGATGAAAACACCGATTTTCAGTCAAAGGTGTATATTCAAACCGAATAAGTAACATTTACTTCGCCAGTCAATAATTAACACAATTGAGAATTTAATTGACTTCTTTTCTTCTCTTCATCTTAATACATGTTATTGCGATAAATATTACCACATGCCTCAGTGGTCGAATTGGTTGAGTTCGTAATGAGAAGGATTACAAACGTAGATGTTTAAAAAATTATGTATGCATTAAAAAAAATTAAGTTGACCTTTATTTGACCATGACGCCTCCACCCAAGATAAAATTTTTTAAAATAAAGGTATGTCCCCCTTGCTCCCCTACATCTCTCCAAACCGTGTTTTGATATCATTTCTAATTCCCGAGATATTTCGACTAAAGTTTTTAAATTGACACCCTGTATAACAATGTCCAATACATGGCGTGATATATGATCTAATCATTGTATATCTGTATATGATCATATAAAAGTACATTCGACTAGATCTGCTTTCATATATAAGACCAAACCAAATATGATTATACATATAAAGATAAGATCATATTGCGTCAAATTTCGGATTTTATTATATATGATAATGATAATATAAATTACATCCCATACAGCATGAAATATTCCATGAATGTTCTATAAATATTCTTTAGAATATTCATGAATTTTCTATGAATGATCTATAAATGTACAAAGAAAGTGTAATGTCCCGCTTTGAATGTCCTTAGAAATTTCTGTAAATATTCTCGAATAATCTACAAATGTTTTATAAATATTTCCGCATAATCCATAATTTTTTTATATATGCAAAATATATTTATAGAACATGTATATAGATTATTTTAGGAACATTAAAAATGGGGTATCGCATATTCTGTATACATTTATAAAACAATATAGGATATTTGTGAATATTTGTGAATTTATTAAAACAATCTTGGAATATATACATTTTTCTTAATATATTCGGGAATATTCACAAACATTTGTAGATTACCCGAGAATATTTATAGAACATTTAAAGCGGAATCGTTCACATTCAAATGTTCTATGCACATTCTTAGAACAATTACAGATTATTCACAAATATTTTAAAAAATGTTTATAGGATATATATATATTCTATACTATATTTGGAAATATATTATTAAAGGCCTAAAAAAGAACGTGAAATTTAATAACAAAAGTTGTACCCTTATGAAAAAGTACACTCAACTTTGATGGTTAACACCCAAATTGAGAGTTAACACTCAAAGTTGGGCCACAGTAGCGCAACTCTCTGTCGGCGCCTTTGATGTAAGTGTTGTCCAAAATGGAGTGCGCATGCGCGAAATAAGTATAAGCGCCCACTAACACCATCTGAACGGCCACGTTCAGCAGACACAACTGTTGAGTGTCGTCTTATCGACACGCTACGCTGATTCGTTGGGTCTGAAAGTATAAGAGCCAATCACGTGCTACTGAGCGGTTTTGCTGAACGTCTTTCTCTGAACTTCTTTCTCAATTGCTCTTTCTTTCTCCGCTCTCACTCCACTTTTACATGAAATTAATCTGAATTTAATAAAAATAATAAAGATAAATATTTATGTATTAAAAATAAAAAATATATAAAAATGAGAAAAAATAAAATTATATAAATGTGATTGCAGATTGAATAATATAAATGTATTGAGGTAAATTATTAGAAAATATAATGTTATATAACATATATTGAACAACCGAAAAGAAAAATATAATATTTTATACATTATACTTATAAGAAAACAATTATAATTATAAAATATGTAATATAAAATATTTAATATAAAATAGTTTTATTACATTAAATGAAATAAATGAATGATTTAATTATGCATCCAAAATGAAAATGAGATATATATTCATGCTTAATTTAAATGAAATTTTAATTTTAATACGACGATATGTTAATATTACATTTTAAAATCATTTTATGTATACCTATACAAAAAGAATATACCTGTAATAAATATAACTGCAATATATTAAAAGTACATGTTTCATTAATAAATATAATAAAGAATATAATAAATATAATAAAAAAACTACATTTTTTATGTAAAATAAAATTGTATCTTTATTACAATACATAAGAAATTACATATTATATGTATTACTAAATTGTAGTCGAGGAAATGGAGGAGAGAGCAGTGGACGGTTTGGCTCGGAGTGGAGAGGAGTAAGAAAAGGATTTTCGAAAGGAGGTGAAGTAAGGAAGGATAAAGTGGGGTGGTGGAGCCTGTGGAGGAGGATCGGAGGAGGTCGGGAAAGTGGAGAAGAGGTCGAGGATAGTGTGATTGAGGAGCAGTGAGGAGAGAAAGTAAGGGAACACCTGAGAGGTTAGGGTGTGAAGCAGGAAGATAAAGGGCCCAGGTTACACGATGAGAGAGATGAGCGAGTTGGCAGCATGGAGTTTCGAGCGACCGATCGATCGACCTGTCGAGAGACAGAGGAATGTGATGGTGGCGCGGCAGATGCGGAACGAAGCGGGGAGTCTTCGCGACGGGTCGAGGGATCGAGCAATCGAACGTCTGGCTTGGCGGCACGAGGCGGAGTAAGGCCCGGCGCACGTGTAGTTGAGCAGAAAATTCGGTTGCGGAAGGGAGAATAAGACGAGGAGAAAGGTAAGCGATGATTAGTGCAAGGACAGGTTGCGGAAGGATCAAAGGTAAATGTAGAGGTAAAAGAGATAAGCGTGATAGGACAGAGAGAAAAAGAGGAGTGCGGAAGAGAAAGCGGAATAAGGGAGAGGAAAGTAATAACGCACTTGTTACAGATTCCAGGATGGAGCGCGAGGGGAGAACAACAGCAGAGGCGGTCGAAAGGATTGTGGAGGAGAAAGTAAGAAAGATGATGAGGGAGAGGAAAAAGGACGAGAGAATGGAGGAGCTGGAGGAGAAAGTAAGGAGCTTGGAGAAAAAGGTAGAAAGAATGGAGCAAAGTGGAGGCAAAAGAAAGAGAGAGGAATACGAGGAGAGTGGGACTGAGAAGAAGAAATGGTGGGCGGGGGTAGGTGAAAGAAACGAGGACGAACTAAGGAAAAGGAATGTAATTTTAAGGGTCGAGAAGGAGAAATGGGGAGGCAAGGAGTCGAAGTGGGAGAAAGTAAAGGAGTTATTCGCGGAAGGGCTAAAGGTAAGAGTGACGGTGAGAGAGGTGATTGTGGTGCGGCAGAGAGGAATATGGATGACCATATTGGTGAAGCTGGGAAACGAAGAGGAGAAGTGGCGGGTGTTGGAGGCGAGGAGAAAGGCAGGGAACAGCATAGGGGTGAAGATCCATGAGGACAAGTCTGTGGAAAAGAGAGATAGAGATAGAGAGAGAGAGAGAGAGAGAGAGAGAGAGAGGAGAGAGAGGAGAAAATGGAAGGGAGGATACGCAGGAGTACAGGGAGATCGGAGGATGAGGAGATATCAAAAGATATGGAGGAAAAACTTCTAGTGGAGTCGGATGAGGATAAGAAGGATGGAGGAAAGAGAGACTGGGCCAAATAAGGAGAAGACGAGATGGAAGGGATGGAGAATCAAGGGCGGGGCCGGTGCAGAAGCGGAAGAAGAAGAAGAGGAAGATGTCCACGGGGAGCTGGTGTTGTTTTATATGTCACTTTTGAATGTTTGAATGTTAGGTAATTGTAAGAGGTTTGGGTACGTTTCTCATAAAAAAAACGCCTTGTAAACCCTACGGGGAGAGACAATAAATGGAATACAATACTAAATTGTAGTCTTTTTTTCTTTTAATTTATTCACTGCTCCATGCTTCAGCTACTCGATCCACCTCAACACAGACCAGAGAAAAAAAACAAAAAAATACATTAAATACACTTTATTGTACAATTCTTTCATTGATCTGTATCTCAGCTACTCGATCCACCTCGATACAACCCAAAAAAAAGAAAAGGGCAATAAAAGTGCAAGCTACAATAATTATTGTACAATAATGTAAAACAGAAAATACTTAAAATATAAACAAGGAATCTATAAAATGTAATATTAATAAGCTTCATTTCTTCTCCAAGTTTTTCATTCGTATAACCTTTTGATTATTCATCCTTGAGGCATGTAAGAACTTAAAAAAAAAAAAAATTAATTAATTAAATGTATCACTAACAGTATTCATGCCTTTACAAATACACATGCACCATCGCACATACATACATACATACATACATACATACATATACATACATACATACATATATATATTTAACACACACGAATACATAAATTTATGTAACATACACAATATTAAATTTAAGTAACGTAATGTATAAAAGTCTATTAATGCATATTAATACATATATAGTAACGCATAATTTCAACGCACAATATAAACGCATAATATTAAAACATAATATCAATATTAACGCAACTGAAAAAATTGCACATACATGTTGCCATTAATTAAAAGTAAAATGTAAAACGCAACAGTACAATCAATACATTATTAAATATGATATAAGTTAAACAATATAATTTGAAAATAAACAAAATGCAATAAAGAAACACGCAAAGTTATATATAATGTTATTTGCAAGCAAAAAAAACATGCAATAAATGAACACACAATACTGGGTAAGTAAGAAATAAAATTAAGAGATAGATTAAGAAATTAAAGCAATTAAAGAATACATCACAATCCATTATAAGAATAAGAATCAATGAAACAGTAGCCTCAATAATTAAAATATGTCCGTAAAACATAACTCAACATGACAATTAAACATTATAAGAAGAAGACTGCGTAGATAAGAAGAAGTGTAAGAATTACAAACAAAATTTATAAATGTGAAACGTTTAAAAGTTTCCTATTTTTTGTGGTAACCCGTTTGCATGATTTATTATGCAGCGATAATGTGTAATATATATCTACGCATTCAAAGATACAATTTTATCAAAAATAAAGTAGGAAAATTTGGACATGGCGGTTCAAAAGTTATATTTTGTGCTAATTGGAATAAATAATTGCCAATATTTTTCTGAAAACAATTCTTTTCAAAATTTTTTACAAATACTTCTTCTAATTTATGAATATAATAACAAAAATCATTACTTGGTATGTTTAACTTTCCAAACAAATTTCCTTCTTCGTTTTCATAGGCTCGAAAAAAACAATGTAATGTTGTATCATCTAAGACAGCCATATTATCATTCATATATTTTGTACATATGTCACAAGAATGTATTGCTGTACATCTTTTAATTAAAAATCCGCAAACATATTTAAATGCGTTTTCTTCTGGCAGATCCATTGAACGATATTCATGAGTCGGAATATTTAAAATGTTATGCGCCGATGATGAAGCAGTAAATTCCGAAACAATGGACTCTTTGGTATTATCTAACGTTCCAATAAGATTTAACATTTCATCATAATCAGAAGCACAATTTTGCGTATCCGAATGTTTTAAAAATGTTGTACTAAAAAGTTTTTTAAAGGCGCTCTTAAATTGTATAGGTGTCGGATTAAGACAATTACCGCCTTGTTGCCGAACGGAACCAAAATTTGACACAATCTTGATTCAATCTACGTGTTCGGAGATATGGAAAATTATGATTTTTTAATGTTTCCCAAAGCTGAATGATGCTATTAATTGTTATCTGCCAGCATTTAAAGCATTTAACTTTTACATATTTACCATTATTATTATTATTATTATTATTAACTACTTTAATACTTTTTATAAGATCTGACGTTTCTTGCAAAAACTGCGTTTGTTTTTCACTTCCGGTAAAAACTTTTTCATGTTGTTTAGGATTATTTACGGCGGACGAATTTAACATATCGAACAATTTATCAAAATGATCAATTAAATCTATAGTTCCAACGACTTCAGTCGGAAGAAGACCGACAGACATCTGTGTACACATTCCTGCACATACATGGTTACTAAGTACTGGTACGGCATATTTAACTTTCATTCTCATAAATTTATTTGGGTCCATATGAATCTTTGATAATTTAGGAGCTGCTCTTATCCATTGTTTGACGTCTTGCATATAAAACTGTTTAATATGATCCCACGAAGCTACTTTATTATTAAATTCAAAATTATGTTTTAACAAATTATTTCGGGTTGCTTTTATTAAATGTGGAGTGTCAAAAATGTAAACTAAATTTTCTCCGTTAACTGAAAAAATTGAATTTTGTGTAGATATTCCTAAATCACGGGACAGTTGTATAAAATTAGAACCCATGTCCGTAACCAATGCATGCACCATAGCACCTGTATTGCTTAATTTAATTATTGTATTAAATATCAGATCCTTTCTAAAAAAAAGGCATGTTAAGTCGATACTCGCATATCTCAAAGTTTTTTGTTGCCGCTTTTCCGCGATGCCAATTGGTCCTCTTGCTGCGGTTACTTCATTTGCAGTTGTCATCGTATATTTTGACAGTTGTGTGTATCAAGAAGTTAATACTGTAACAGTAATTGCATAATGTTAAAGCTAAATAGCGCGCGCGAAGCGCGCGTCTGTGGTGTCTAGTTTTTTAAAAAGTTCATATGGCATGTAGTCTCTTCAAAACAAAAAACAATAGGCACCT
This sequence comes from Temnothorax longispinosus, assembly GCF_030848805.1. Taxonomy (NCBI): domain Eukaryota; kingdom Metazoa; phylum Arthropoda; class Insecta; order Hymenoptera; family Formicidae; genus Temnothorax; species Temnothorax longispinosus. Next base: position 17,000,959 of record NC_092358.1, read on the forward strand.
TCCTGCAATACTACGTGCCATAATAACTAAAGCGCTTCTTGCAGGTTTAGATGATTTTTTATCACCAATGTCTTCGAAACCAATTATTTCATCCCGTGATACATTATAAAATAAATGAGCTTTTAAGCTCATTCCCGATAAAAACAGTACGTGGATCCACGTTATTGCTACGTGGATTCGACGTGGATTCGACGAAATTACGTGGATTCGACGTGGATGTGACGTGACTGTTTTTATCGGGTTTTGTCTGCACATATTATGCAATGACGTTCTATGAGAGGCAACGTATTTAATTTCAATTTAAGTGCTTCAAAAATTTTATCATTTATATCAGGCTCAATATTCCATTTTTGTGTAAATAATTGTAGAGAACGTACAGAAGGCAATTGAATCTTTCAATTCCCGGTAATTTCGTGGACTTAAAAAAAATAATGATAAAGCAAATTTCTTAAATTCGGGATCATATCTTCTGCCACGTTTACATTTTAATTGTGCGTCGACTTGTGCCGCTAATATTCTATTAAATTTTTCCGGTAATAAACTTATGGCCTAGTTTTTTCAGTTGATCGAATTCGTTTTCTTCTTCAACTTTTGTAGCTTTCTTTTTCTTTTCCATACGAAGCCGTCGGATTGTTTCACGCATTACTTTATTTTGCGCCTTTAATTTTTGAAACTTCTCTCGCAATTTCCTTTTTCTCGGACTATCATCGGACGATTTATTCCTAACTGCAGGCTTCTTATTGATAGTGGATGTGCTCCTATAATATATTCCAAACGTTAGATCCATAGTACAAAGATTATTTTTAAATATAATATATGTAATTATGTAACTATAAATTTGCTATAAGAGACAAAAACAGCAAAATAATATTAAACAAAATCTAAAGTTAAAAGAAATTTAAATATAATGTGTTAATAAATAAATTACATATATCCTGACAATTAGATTTTATAAGAAAACTTTTATTACATAACAAATAAAGAAGATAAAAATACATGTTTGACTGGAAATTAGTAAAGAAAAACTTACGGTTGAGTTATTTCTACGTCACTGACAATAATTGGGACGATTGTTTGTGAAGTTTCTGCTTTGCTAAAAATATACAATTTTTTTTCTTTTAGCCATTATTGTTAATAAACGTAAACAAGTTCTTTATTAATATAAATTACCTATTATTTTCTTGCACTTGCATTTCTGCAACAGTTGCCTCAGCACATGTATTTCTGCAACAAAAATATGTATTATAATATCTACTATAAAATATAATATTATAAAAAATAGAAAATTTATATTTAGCATCTACTTTCTCTACCTATCTACTTTCTCTTTAACCACATTTTCTTTATTTTGTTGTGTTGTTTGTTCGGGTGCTGTGTTGTCCCTAAAAGATTTTAATTATTTTGTTTTTATATGTTACTTTCGCGTAATACATAAAAAATAATGTAAATATTGTTAGATATTGTTGCTATTAATTATATTGTTACAAAAATTATTTTTTATGTACTACTACCTTATACCAGTATTATTCAATTTTATACTTTTTTATGAAACAAAACTAATTTAATTAAATTAAAATATGTAAAATTAATAATTATTTGTTAGTAAAAACTCACTGTTGTTGAAAACCTGGTCCAAAAAATATAGTGGGTACAGCATCTGGGTGAAGACGAGCCCTAACTTTATTAATTTTGTACCATTTGTTTTCAAAATGCAAACGGCACAAACGACAATTCTGGTGGGCATATTCTGGACTTTTAATTAGGTTCTAGATCCAGCCTTCCACATGCTCGTACCCATTGCAGCCATCTGTAAATGTTGTACCATTTTACCAATGACAAAGTAATGCACACATTACGATTAAAAATACAATTTATATAAAAAATAATAATTATATAAAACAATGTGTTATACCTGTCTTGTTCCTTTGGAAATTTAAAAAAATGTCGTTGCACATCAATGAACTTTTTAACGCACTCTGGTACTGCACAGCTTGACTTTCTTATCGCATTCATTTTTAATTATTATGCAGCAACACCTGAAACAAAGCTAAGATCAAAGTGTTTCCAAGAGAATTGAAAACTTATATAATATTTATATAGGTTAACTATTTCCTTAGAAAAGAATTTCTCTTTTATGTTTCCTTCACTTTTATCACTTATTTCACTTTTATCACTTTCTTCACTTTTTTTCACTTTATTCTTTCACTGTCTTTACTTTGTAAACTCTTTTCACTTTCATCACATAAACGTATTCAGAGTCTGTCAAACACTTCTAACAGCTCTCAATAGCATTCAGTGGCTAATTGAGCTAATTCCCTCCAAATTTCTGTTCCAATACAGATAAGCATTTACTTAACGGACTATTTAAATTTTAAGAAGGAGCGGAGCAGAACGGAGAAAGGAAGAGCAATTGAGAAAGAAGTTCAGAGAACGACGTTCAGATGGTGTTAGTGAGCGCTTACTTATTTCGCGCATGCGCACTCCATTTTGGACAACAAGAAATCAGGAGAGTTGCGCTACTGTATATACTGTGGCGTAAGTTTAGTGTTTGTCATCAAAGTTAAGTGTCAACAATTAAATTTAGGTGTAGATTGAGTGTTGACCATTAAGGTTTAGGTAAATTGTGGGTTTAATCCTCAATGATGAGTGTTCATTGGGAGTTTATTCTCAATGATAAGTGTAGGTTGGGGATTAAAGTGAGCACATGAATCGTGTTGAATCCGCATCAATCGTAAAATTTTAATACAACACCGAAATCGGATTTAATGTGATATTTCCGGATTCATCTGAATCCGACTGAATTGGTTTCAATCGTATTAATGCCAATCCATTTTAATCAGGTGAATAAAGTGACCACATGAATCGTATTGAATCCGCATCAATCGTAAAATTTTAATACAACACCGAAATCGGATTTAATGCGATATTTCCGGATTCATCTGAATCCGACTGAATCGGTTTCAATCGTATTAATCCTAATCCATTTTAATCGGGTAAATAAAATGACCACATGAATCGTATTGAATCCGCATCAATCGTGAAATTTGAATACAACACCGGAATCGGATTTAATGCGATATTTCCGGATTCATCTAAATTCTACTCAATCGATTTCAATCGTATCTGCGCTTAATCCATTTAAATTGGGTAGTGAAAGTAGCTATGTGACTCGGATTAAATCCGCTTTAATCATTAAAATTGTATATAACACATAATTTTTACGTAATAGAGTTCTTACTATATACAGGATTTCCTTTTGGTAAAGTCATGAATTCTATATTTGCAAAACTGTAAAATGTTTTTATTTAATTCTTCGAGAACACACAGGGTTAATTTGACCCTTTTTTTGCCAGAAAAATTTTTAGCCAAAAATTAAACAAAAAAATTAAATTTTTTTCGTAAAAAACATTTTTTTTTTTTTAACAATTTGACCCTACACACACTTTGATCGTCCACTATTTTAAATTGACAAGTGCGATCAGCTTGAAAAAATTCCCAGATGTACTTGGAATATTGTTAAATTAATTGATATAAATAAAAAATGCCGTTAAAATTATTTACATAATTTAAAAAATTAAAAAAAAAATTTTTTTTTTGAATTTTTTTGAATTTTTTAAAATATGTAAATAATTCCAATGGCACTTTTTATTTATATCAATTGATTTAACAATGTTCCAAGTACATCTGGGAATTTTTTAAAGCTAATCGCACTCGTCAATTTAAAATGGTAGACGATCAAAGTGTGTGTAGGGTCAGATTGACCCAGTGTTCTCCGTGAATGAAAAAAAAGGTGTGTTTTCGAAGGGTTAAATAAATACTGCACATTGTAATAAATTTGTAGTAAAAAGAAAGGAATTATAATAAAGTAGTAAATAATCCTGTTTATATATCCGGAATTCACGGATTCTATCAGTTTGAATCGGTCAGTCAATCCGTTTAAATCATTATAATTTCGTGATTTCGGGGTTCACGAAATCATAACAATTTAGACTGATTCAAACCGATAGAAAACGAGTGAAATTACATCTTTGAGTACGAATCCGTTTCAATCGTTTCCAATCGGTATAATCGTTATGAAATCATACACGCAGAAAATTTTTCTCGAAAAATGTAGAATACTCATAATAAAATTTACTAGATTTGCATCGCACCGGTAGGATATACGCGTATTCAACCCGGAAATTAATATATGACAATAGAAAAGTAATAGTTTGATCAGATACATCTTGTGACCTAAAGGTAAATAAGTTTGCCATACTAATAGTCCGGGAGCCATACTAATAGCGACACAAAAGTGTCAGCGATTTGATTAGTCTTGGAACAAAGTAATTTCTCTTGTTTTAATAGTGTTGTTGATGAAATGCAGAGTCTGGCTGCGCTGTCTCGCTGGAATGGGCGTTGCGGCGCCTTTGATCTTGTCGAAAAAACACTTATGTTGGAAGAATTTGATTAGTGCTGAGCTTTTATATATTTATTGTTTTTTGTATAAAGAAATGTTTTAGAAGAGTCTGGCATGCAACTGACACTGGAAAATGAGTCTGACATCCTCCCAAAGTCGTTGTAAAAAGTCGATTTGTAGAATCATTTGATTAGAGCTGTAACTTGTCAAGATGGTAGTTTAAATATATAAAATTATAAAAAAATAAGTCTGGCTACTTGTACTGGCTGGAAAATTGGTCTGGCACCCCCTTTAAAGTCGTCTGCACGAGCGCGCCGGTAGCTCGTTGCCCGCCGTATTTGTAATATTATTAACGCATTACTCATTGAAAAAGATTTTACTTGTCCAAAAGGAGAAACGTAAACGATTTCGTGCTTATTAGTAGTGGAATAATGTGTAATTAATTATGTAATAATCAGAAATAAAGTAATTTAAAAATAAAACTATATTTTAAAGTAGTCAACATTATGAAAGTATACGCTTATAAAAAATTAATTAACTTTATTTATTAAAATTATTAATTTATTCATCTGGATAATTTGTAATCAAACTTTCAATTTCTGATGAACTTTTATTTTCATCATCGGTGAGCTCGGTATTGTCGGTATCGTCATCGGATTTTTCTTCGATTTCCTTTGATTGAGTACGTTCATGATCTGAAAATGATTCAAAGTTGAATTTATTATTAAAATTACACGATTTTAATAAGCTGCGATAAAAACAAAACTTTTACGAACTAAACTAATTAACTCGTTTTATTTGCAAAAAAATAATTATTATCTTAAAATCATATTTCTAAAGTCATGATTAAAGATTTATTAACAGTATTTAAACCAAAATTCTTTATATTTTTATAAACTAAAATATTATAATATTATACAATAAATAAATAATTAGTTATTATAATAATAAGTATCTTTATTAATTTCAAATTATTTGTTGCATCATTATTATAACTTTATTACTAGTTTATTTATTCAAAATTAATTTTGCATTCATTTAAAATAAAATTAATTTATGAAATATACCTTCATTTTCTTCCTCATTCGATTCAAGTAATATACTATATCGCTCACGAACGGGCAGTTGCACTTCTTCGAACCAAGTAAACTCGTACTTTTCGTCAACTTCTTTCCAGCCATTCTCAATCGGAGACTTTGTCATATGCTGCAAATAAGCGTTTCTCCAAATGGTTGCGATGCATGACGCTCTCAAAAGTTGTTGCTTTAATTCGGATTGACATGGAGGTATAGATGACGCATCAAGTACAACTTTTGAGAGCGTCACACATCGCAACCATTTGGAGAAATGCTTATTTGCAGCATATGACAAATTTGTCTCCGATTGAGAATGGCTGGAAAGAAGTTGACGAAAAGTACGAGTTTACTTGGTTCGAAGGAGTGCAACTGCCCGTTCGTGAGCGATATAGTATATTACTTGAATCGAATGAGGAAGCAAATGAAGGTATATTTCATAAATTCATTTTATTTTAAATGAATGCAAAATTAATTTTGAATAAATAAACTAGTAATAAAGTTATAATAATGATGCAACAAATGATTTAAAATTAATAAAGATATTTATTATTATAATAACTAATTATTTATTTATTGTATAATATTATAATATTTTAGTTTATAAAAATATAAAGAATTTTGGTTTAAATACTGTTAATAATTCTTTAATCATGACTTTAGAAATATGATTTTAATTAAATAATAATTATTTTTTTGCAAATAAAACGAGTTAATTAGTTTAGTTTGTAAAAGTTTTGTTTTTATCGCAGCTTATTAAAATCGTGTAATTTTAATAATAAATTCAACTTTGAATCATTTTCAGATCATGAACGTACTCAATCAAAGGAAATCGAAGAAGAATCCGATGACGATACCGACAATACCGAGCTCACCGATGATGAAAATGAAAGTTCATCAGAAATTGAAAGTTTGATTACAGATTATCCAGATGAATAAATTAATAATTTTAATAAATAAAGTTAATTGATTTTTTATAAGCGTATACTTTCATAATGTTGACTACTTTAAAATATAGTTTTATTTTTAAATTACTTTATTTCTGATTATTACATAATTAATTACACATTATTCCACTATTAATAAGCACGAAATCGTTTACGTTTCTCCTTTTGGACAAGTAAAATTTTTTTCAATGAGTAATGCGTTAATAATATTACAAATACGGCGGGCAACGAGCTACCGGTGCGCTCGTGCAGACGACTTTAAAGGGGGTGCCAGACCAATTTTCCAGCCAGTACAAGTAGCCAGACTTATTTTTTAATAATTTTATATATTTAAACTACCATCTTGACAAGTTACAGCTCTAATCAAATAATTCTACAAATCGACTTTTTATAACGACTTTGGGAGGATGTCAGACTCATTTTCCAGTGTCAGTTGCATGCCAGACTCTTCTAAAACATTTCTTTATACAAAAAACAATAAATATATAAAAGCTCAGCACTAATCAAATTCTTCCAACATAAGTGTTTTTTCGACAAGATCAAAGGCGCCGCAACGCCCATTCCAGCGAGACAGCGCAGCCAGACTCTGTATTTCATCAACAACACTATTAGAACAAGAGAAATTACTTTGTTCCAAGACTAATCAAATCGCTGACACTTTTGTGTCGCTACCTCTCGGACTATAACAAGAAAATATGAGAAAAGTAAAAAAAGTCCTATACTAATATGTATATAGACGACGGAAGGCGCGCGGCGCGAGCGGCAACGCGGGCTCGCGCGGCGAAAGGGTTCGGTTCGCGCCCGCTACGCGGCGCATCGCCGGTATATTCTCGCGTGATTAAGATTCAACATCGACCCCTATATCTAGGGCAACTCGGCAGGGTTTCTACAGCGTTCTCAAGTTTGCTCGTGGCGGACAGCTGACCGCCACAGCCTATAACAGCAAACAGCAACTTATGTTTTTTGCCATGACTGCAACAGACGTCTCGTTTTTTGTCCATCAGCCATATTTTTATTCTTTGCTCTCTAAATTTCCTATACTTTCTTGAAATCTTTTGCATATTATGACTATATTCTAGCCGTGCAAGATTAGTATGGTATTTACTTTGTTCGTGTATACTTGTATTTTCGAGAAAAATTTTCTGCGTGTAACGATTCAAACCGATAGAAACTGATTGAAATTACATCTTTGAATACCAATCCGTTTCAATCGTTTTCAATCAGTGTAATCGTTATAAAATCATAACAATTCAAATCGATAGAATCCGATTGAAATTACATCCTTGAATACCAATCCGTTTCAATCGTTTTCAGTCGGTGTAATCGTTACAAATCCGTGATTTCCGGATCAAGAATCCAGATTCATGCGGATTCAAAATTTTTAATCGGATTCAATCGGTCATTTTTAGCAGGGTATAAACGCTCAAAAAACGTGCCTACGCATACAGTAAATTAATGCGAACATTTAGAACGCAAGAAAACACGTATTCACCATCTAATAACAAATATATTACAAGTTAAAGCGATCGAAATTAGACTGAAATAGCAGTTGATAGTTCGCGAGTAGGTAGATGTGGCAACGCAGCGTCGCCCGCGTTTTGGCTGTACCCGAATCCTGTCGGTATGTGCACATTTTTGTGGTTCTCTTCCGTGCTATGTCCACGATTTTTTGATTCTCTTTGGAAATAAAACCAAAAAATCATGAATCTAACGGAAGAAAACCAAAAAATTGTGAACATAACATAAAAGAGAACCCTAAAATCGTTGACATTACTACAAAATAGTAGACACAGCACGGAAGAGAACCAAAAACGTGCACATACCGACAGGATTTGGGTATAGCCAAAACGCGGGCACCTAACCTCTTATCCAGAATGACAGAAAATTCACCGGCATGTTTACGTTTAGCAACTGCCGTTACGTGGCTCAACACAGAGGCGAGTACTGCTACCAACCCCGTAAAAGTGAAACGTTGCCAAGTTTCAATCGTATTTAATATAATCGACGGAAAGTTATTAAAAAATCGATAGCTTATATAATTGTCAAGGGAGCTACCAGTAAGAATCATTATTTTATTCTATCAACGGCAAAACATATATTCATGCCATTTTTATATTGAAATAATTAGCAATACTACAAGTTTTCAAGTTGGCATTGGCAAAAAAGTGTTTCGTTTTTAGCTAATTAAAATATAAAGATGCATAATATGATACTTTTACTATACGTTTTATGCGATAGCAGCGTATGGAGAATAAAATGATACCTAATACAGATTTTTTAATGACCTAATAAAAAACTTTTTTCTAAACCGTCAATTGACTCAACTGGATCGCTTCAACCTCCTTAAGCCTCAATGTTTAGTGTAGGTTGGAGATTGATCCTCATCGTTGGATGTTGGTTTGGTGTTAACAGAGTGTTAACCTTTAATGTTCTATGTCGATTTAATCAGTGTCGCCATGATCCCTTTATCGTTGGGTGTCGTTTAAATGTTATTGTGTTAATTTTTGTTAAGTGTCAATTGACGGCTTGGTTTATTGGAAAAATGTTTCAGATAAAAGTTGAAAGGTTTGAAGGGTGCCAATAGACGATCTTATTAGATTTTGGATCCAAGGCTTGTATTGAGCCCAATAGGGCCTTTTTTTTTTAAATGTGGAAATCTTCTACCACTGGGGCGGTCGGGGAGAGCCGCTACGCGGCAACCAGTCACGCACCCAGTGGCTCCCCGTTTGACAGGGGGAAAGACCCCCTCACCCTCCGGGGAGAGGAGTGAGGGGAGTGCCGGATTCCATGCATGTACATCGCCCACGATACTACATGCATGGCCTACCGGCTAAAACCACACGGTCGTCCCTCTCGGCACATCGAGAGGGGGCCCCGGGAAACGTAATGATACCATCCGGGATCAGCCTAATAGGGCCTAAGTCAAATTTTTTAAATAAAAACCTCTATTTTTTATTGTATCATTTTTCTAGATAATACTTTTATATAATATATAATACTTTTTGAGATATTCAAGGAAAACTTGGTAACTTTCTCAATATATATTTAGCTTGTAATATCTGGATGATTGTTTGCCAGAGAAAAAAGTGGTACAGAGGACTTTTTAACTTAATTTTATTTCAAAAATGTGCTGTTGCAATAGTATACTCCAATTTTTTTTAAATATATGTGTATGCATCTTCTTGGAGTGTTTACAAATATTTAAAAAAATTGGAGTGCTATTGCAACAGCATATTCTTAAGACAAAATCAAGTAAAAAAATCCTTTATACCACTTTTTCCTCCGGCAAACAATTATCAAGATATCATAACCTAAATATTGCAAAAGTTAACAAGTTTTCCTTGAATATCTCAAAAAGTATTAGGCAAATAAAAAAATGTTTCAAACAAAAGTTGTTCAAATTAATGAATAGAGAAAGATAACACAATAAAAAACAGGGGTTTTTATTTAAAAAATTTGACTTAGGCCCTACCCAGCGAGAAATGACCCATCGAATCGACGTCTAATTGACGTCAAAATCATCGATATTACATCATATCGAAATAATGCTCGAAATTTGAAGCTTATTTCAATGTTTATGCTATATGACATTTAAAAAAAAAAAAGATTATTTGTGACATACATTCATCGCGCCAGACTGTAAACAGGCAAATTATGTATTTTCTGTTAAGACATCGATATTTCATCATTTCGATATCAATTCGAAGCTATTTTGATTTGCCTGTCAAATATATAATAACATTGCCATTATATAGAATGCAATATGAATAAAAAATTATATTATATTGGCAGACATGGATAATGTAAATATTTTATGATTTGAGCATTATAATAATTGCGTTACAATATTAATTTTTTTAGGCTTCCATTTCCATGAAATAATTACTTTATAACTGTAAAAGTCACAACAAAATTCCTGTTTGTAATTTGACAATTTTGAAAATAAAAATATTATATAATAGGTACATTTTCAGTACTATACATCCGCTCATTTATTAAACAAGAAGTTAAATTATAATAAAATTATTAATATTAAATATTAATACAATAAGATATTTATATTTACAATTATCAAAATAAAAAATAAGTTCAATTATGAAAATAAATATTAATAATTAAACTTATTAAAAATTAAATAATTTGTTCAGATATTGCGCTCAAATTCTTTTCGCGTTTTACAACGCCCGATCGTTTCACATTAGATGACGCGACGCGCGATTCGCCACTCTCAAAGAGCCCCCACTCGTTAGGTGTCATGGCCGCACTTGCTTGCGTTTCTTCGAAAGTGTCGAGTCCGTTACCTCTTTCTTGACGGATTGATCGTTGCGGCGCGTGTTTCGGAGACCAACCGAGCGAGAGTCGGATCACCAGGGCGAGCTCACCGCCAGGAAAGGGAGAGCTGAGGCAGCTAGCGTCCGAGAAGGAGGATCGAGGCGAGGAGTCCGGTTCAGCGAGCGGAGTCCTTAAGAGATTTTCATTGGGACGCCATATTTGTTACTTTTATTTGAGGGTTCATATTTTTAGGGTTTATACCGTCATTTTTAAGGATTAACCATTAATTGAAGGTTAACTATTACTTGAAGGTTAACCATTATAAAAAAAAACCTTAAAGTTGGGTGTGATTTCGGACCGCCAATTGAAGATTAACCTTCAAATGATGGTTAACCTTCAATTGGCGGTCCAAAATCACACCCAACTTTAAGGGTTTTTTTATGGTGTTTTTTTAACGGTTAACATAAAAAGTTGAGTGTATTTTTCTATAAGGGTAAGACTATATATTTATATTTATTTGGAGCTATAATAAGTTTCTTATATTATTTTTTTAAAGAAAACTTTTACATATTTTTTAAATACAAAATACATCAAATCGTATTTATTTTGATAAATGTTAAGATCTTCGATAAATATATAAGTAAAACGAAATAATCTTGATATGCAGGATACTGTTTGAAGTTGAAAGAGAAAAAGAGAGAGAGATTGTGTTATTCTTTTTTGCGGCCATCTGTGGCGGTTGTAATACAATAGGTTGCCGCGCATTCTACGTAGTTCTTGGAAAAAGCGCGCGAGCGGCGCCGACAACGTTGCGTCCCAGGCGGCGAGGCACACGTGTGCCGCGCATGCTCGAGCATGTTAGGAGGGGCGCGCAGCCCGGCCGAGCGAGCATTTGTTTCGCAGATTTCGTGCACGATACATCGTGCGTTGTAGCTCAGTTCGATATATAATTGCGTCATCCTTTAAGAATCGAGTCGTTAAATTGTGATCTGCCACTACTTGTATCGTAGTAAATTAATTACTTCGAATATCTTAATCAACGAAAGATACGTTAAACTGCGATCGTCACCGAGAGGAATCCAGGGATATCCGGACCGGCGAGCCATGCCGGCACGTGGAACGAAGGAAGGCAGCCATTTGCTGCAACGTTCGAGAGAGCCCTTTCGACAGGAATCACGAGCCCTTTCGAAGGCTGAAGGAAGGAAGCCATTTTCTGGAACGTTCAAGGAATCCTGCTCAGGCTGAATACGAGCAGCTACTTATACATCGAGAGGAAATTTATCTCTTGCGCGGTCTGTAAGACTAGCTATAAGTTTTCATCTGTTTTTCTCACAAGGTAACCAATTATCTCATAATTCTGAGGAGGGACGTTAGAATTTCATCTAACGTTACAATGAGGATCCTGATCAAAGGATCCTAATCTCATCTGAGGGTTATCCTTGTTAGTTTGAGGAGATATAATAAGTTTCGCGTGTTGAGAGGAAAACATCCTCTCTTATTTCAGGTTTGTGCACAATTAATTTCGAGTCATTTGTATAACACTGAGCTCAGTATAAAAGTCCATTCATTAATTAATTCTTTGATTTCAAATCATTTTATTTCAATGCAAAACTTTACTTCTTTCTTTTGTGCGATCAATTCGATATAATCAATTCTACAATCTCGTTTATCGTTCATTGCGTTACTTTGCGAACATACTGTACATTCACTTGTAATACGTATTCAATGAAACTGCGGTCCTTGCTAACTATATAAATCGTCTCTTGCGTGATTATAAAACTACCGAGTATTCGGTTCCGTGCGTTGTTATAAAAGTTATTTCTCATTGATTTGATAATTATTCTACTAAGTATTTTGCGAATTCTGAATTATTGAATTTTATATTCTGATTGATTTACTTGACTAATTGAACAGTCCTTTCTTGATATTACGTGATCTGTTTTATTTTGACTACGTTAATAGAAATTATGAGATTACATACTATAAATATTTCCTTGATAATGAACCTGATTACATAACAAAGAAACGCATCAGTGAATGCAATTTATTTTGTCATCAATATAAGGAAAGGACTGTACTAAAATAATTATTGATTTGTTTCTTTTGTGTGTTTTATGCATTTATTGTATTTTCATTATATATTGTATAATCTATGTAATAATTTGTTCACGAATACTGGGAAGGTTTTCGGGCAGTTTCCCTTCTCCTATGCAACAAATGTTGGTATTCTTTGTCTAGTTCTGCCAATTCGAGTCATTTCAAATTACTTAAATTTATTAAATGCAATCTCTCTCTCAATAAACGGATTCTTATGATTTGTTCCTTCCTCATCTAATTCTAGAGTTCAGGCTTGTGCGCGAGCTTGTGCAAACAGATACACTCACGCATTTTAAAATTTTTCTTTGCAAAAATATTTTTTTCAAACATGTCAGAATTAATTTTATACGTGGAAAACGTTTTTAATTATTTTATTATAAATAAAAATTATCATTATTATAGAAAACGTGAATTATGTTATAGCATACGATTTCTCAAAAGTCCCCATATTAGTACGACCAATAGCCGTCCTCCCTAGTACGGCATCGCGACATCTCTCTCTCTCTCTCTCTCTCTCTCTCGCTCTCTCTCTCTCTCTCTCGCTCTCTCTCTCTCTCTCTCTCTCTCTCTCTCTCTCTCTCTCTCTCTCTCTCTCTCTCTCTCTCTCTCTCTCCTCTCTCTCTATCTCTCTCTCTCTCTCTCTCTCCTCTCTCTCTCTCTCTCTCTCGTCTCTCTCTCTCTCTCTCTCTCTCTCTCTCTCTCGCTCTCTCTCTCTATCTCTCTCTCTCTCTCTCTCTCTCTCTCTCTCTCTCTCTCTCTGAGTGTGAGTATTGGTGGTGGTCAGATTTTCTCGCTCCTGTTTCAAGCTAACATTTCTGCTGCCGTTAATTGCCTTTGGGCTATTTTTTTGCAGATTCTTGCAAGTCTTTCGTTGCTTGACGCGTGTGATACTCATTTTCTATGAGATTGCCTCCCAGTTCCTAGCATTTTTGGGTCAAATCTTTTTGGTCATCCTAACCTCACTTCTGGTATCGTTGTGGAATCTTGGTCTTGCCCGAGCCGGGGCGTCCGCCCGTTGCGCATGTGCCTGCTTCCTGGTCTGCTCTTTCTGCACCTCACTGCTTTTGGGTTGCCTGTCTGCTCTCTATTCGGTGCGTCTGTGCGGTGTGTGCCTGCCCTGGCTAGCGTGGACTGCTTTGCCCGCGCCTGATTGGTTGCTTCGTGATACCGACTGTGAACTTGCAGTATAGCGTGTTGTGTGTCTCCGCCGCGATCCTTGTTGACGTGGACTGCCTTGCCCTCGCCTGATTGGTCGCTTCTTATTGCCAACTGTGAGATGTTGTGTGCCATGCAGCGCGACCGAACATGCAACAGATGCTCGAAGTCAATTGCTGGGCAGTTCGTCTCTTGCAGTGAATGCACCAGGGAATTTCACCCTGGTTGCGTTAAGGCGTATCTTAATACGAAATCAGCCAGTGCGTGCTGCTTGGCTCGATTACCGACCATACCGCCGCTGCCCATCGACTCTCATGCGCCTCGTGTCGGCGATTGCAAGAATGCTGTCTCGTCGCCGCTTGCGGATGGAGTTCCTCCCCCTGGCGCCTAATCTCTTACTACCGATGCGATGCTCCGATCTATTTTAGCCAGGATCGATGAGTTGGACAAGAGGTTTGCTGACAGGCTTGACGCCGCGTTCGAGAAGTCGGACAAGAAAATCTCCACATTTATAACTCGTCAGGAGGTGGTAAATGCTGATTTTGCGGATAAGCTTAACCAGTTTCCTGACGTCATCAAACTCGTCGCGGGTCATGGTGATAGGATCGCTGTGTTGGAGGCTCGGAGCTCCGTGCTCCTCGGCTCTCAGGGTGTTGACGCCGCCCTGACTGCTGCGTCGCGTGTCCCCCGAATATCCGACATTATCGTCTCGGGCATTCCTCACTCTCTAGCCTTAACGGCTGACGAATTAGTAGCTGGTGTTTTTCACGCGCTCGGGGTGTCTGGCTTGATCTCGGATGTTTTGGAGACGCGTGACGTGGCTGGGCGTGGAGTGTCTGTGTCGCTGGGTGATGCGTCGGGATCGTGTCTGGCCCTTGAGCAGAACCGTCCTGCTAATCGGACGCGATCCTTAATTGTAGCGCTTAAGTCGCGCGAGATCCGCGACCACATCATCCGGGTCGCCCGTGGCAAGCGCCGGCTTGCGGTGGGCGATGTGTTCTCGGGGGGCTTTCCCGGTAGCATTTACATAAATGAACTGCTTCCAACACAAACGTACAACTTGTTGCGTCGGGCGCGAGCCAGGGCTAAGCAATTCTCTTATAAGCATGTCTGGACCAGAGATGGTCGCATCTTTGTCCGTAAGGCTCAAGGTCAACCCCCTATTTTTATTGATTCTGAGGCCGATCTTGCGGAGCTTCAGTGATCTGTTGCGGCAGATGTGGATCTTCTTGCTTCGCGTGGTCGCCTCAGCATTGCTTGCTTTAACGCCTGCTCCCTTCCTGCCCACTTGGAGTCAATCCAGGCCTTCATTGCACTGAACTTCTTTCATATTATCTCGATTACTGAAACCTGGCTTCACTCTCACATCTCCGATGATCTAGTTCGTATTCCTGGATATTATTTGTTGCGTGCTGATAGGGATGGCAGGGAGGGAGGGGGTGTCGCTTGCTACATCCACGACTCGCTGCGAGCGCGTGTTCTCGCGTCGTCTCCTCTCGTCTTCTCGAATGAGCCTGAATTTCTTGTTCTGGACATTCGGGGCGATGATTGTGAGCCTCTCTTGTTCACGTCAATGTACCGTAGACCTAAGGGAAAAAACTTCTGTAAATATGTTGATGCTCTAACTACATTCATGCATAACTATAAAAATATTATCATTTCAGGTGATCTTAACTGTAATCTTCTCGCTTCATCTTACGATTCTGATCACCTTAGAGACATGGTCTCACAGTTGTCGCTCAGCATTGTCGATTCGCAATCGACTTTTCACACTCGCTCTTCTGACTCGTGGTTGGACGTTTTTATAGTCGATAACCTTGATAAAGTTTTATCGTTTCGTAAATCGGATGCGCCTTTCATTAACGGTCACGACCTGATTGAGCTGAAGTACACGTTTGTGGTTCCATCTGCTTCGAATCGTACTTTAATTCGACGCAGCTACAGGGATTTCGATGGGTCAGGATTCGTCGAGACTCTCACCTCTACGTGTCCTTATCTTTCGCCGAGGACTTCAGCCATAAGAGTCTTAATGGGCCTGACTTGGATGACATCTTAAATACCTTGACTGACGACTTCACGTCCTGTCTTAATCAGTATGCGCCCATCCGCACTTTTCGTGTTACTCGCCCAGCTGCGCCTTGGCTTACTGACCAACTTGCTCGCAGAATTCAACATCGCAACCGTCTCTATAATACTGCCCGAAGATCGCGAGACATTCTCGATTTTCATATCTATAGGCAATATAGAAATGATCTCACAGACGACTTGAGAAGGGCCAGGGAGCGCTATCACATGGAGAGATTGACTGCTATTTCTGATCCATCCAGGTTATGGCGTGAGCTTGCCAGTCTTGGGCTCATTGAGTCTCCTCTATCTTCTCCGCTCAACTTTTTTTCTCGTGATATTTTAAATGCCCATTATGCCTCCATCTCCAACTGCTTTCCTTCTTGTACACTTTCTCAATTTTCCGACATCATCTCTTCCATAGTACCTGACGCACCACTTTTCAGTTTTTCTCAGATCACCTTTGAGGACCTTAGCTCCTTTGTCTCCGCTTCTTCTGTTTCCCTTGCCTCGGGTTATGATCAATTACCTCTATACGCCATAGCCTTAGCCTTGCCCCGGATTGGTAATCTCCTTACCACATTTTTTAATTGTTGTCTGAATTTCAGTCACTTCCCGTCTTTGTGGAAGCGAGCCATACTTTGACCGCTCTCCAAAGTTAAATCTCCCGCTTCTCCTTCGGACACGAGGCCTATTGCTAATCTGTGCGAACTCTCTAAGTTGTTCGAAAAAATTCTACACCGCCAGATTTCGGACTTTATAGCTACTCATAATATTCTCGATGATCGGCAATCCGGTTACCGGAAAGGCTATTCCACTCAGTCCGCTTTGCTGCGGTTGCTCCATGACATAAGTGTGGCGTCGACGTGGGCGAGGTGTTGATTCTCGTCCTCTTCGACTTCAGCAAAGCCTTTGACACGGTCAGTCATTTTCTACTGTTGACCAAACTCAGACAACTAGGGTTTTCTGATTCCGCCCTCAAGTTAATTTTTTCGTATCTAACTGTTCGATGTCAGGCTGTCGTTGACTTGGAGGGCGTGTTCTCTGACTGGCTGTCTGTCACTTCAGGTGTTCCACAAGGATCCGTCCTAGGTCCTCTCCTTTTCTCCTTATTTATTAACGACATTGGTGCCTTCCTGAGATATACTGAGCGCATTATATTTGCCGATGATACACAGATCTTTCGCAGAAGTCCCCTTAGTCAACTGAGCGTTGCTTTACACCTCGTCGCACATGACGTGGGTGTCATCTCACAATTTGCTGCAACCAACGAATTGACTCTCAATCTTAAGAAATCAAAAGTCTTGATTTTTGGCAGCAGGAGTCACGTTAGACACTTAAATTTAAATGACCTACCTCTCGTTTCAGTTAGCGGTACCTCCATCCCATTTGTTACGGAGACCCGAAACCTCGGGGTCATCATGCGCTCCGACCTTTCTTGGGAGGGTCACGTTTCACACATTTCTAGAAGGGTACACTTTACACTGCACAAACTGAAATTTCACAAGAATTCATTATCAATTAATCTACGTGTTAAACTTGTGACCACCTTGATTTTGCCTTTGTTGGACTACTGCTCTCTTGTATACAACGACGTGACCGAGGAGCTAAATACCAGGCTTCAGAGACTCTTAAATTGTGCTATTCGTTTCATTTTCAATTTAAGGCGTGACGAACGCATCACACCTTACCGGCATCGATTGGGGTGGTTATCGGTCAAATACCGCCGTCTTTACTTTCTTGGTATCGAAATGTTTAAGGTGTCCCATGACTTATCTCCTGATTACCTCTCTGAAATCTTCGTTGATCACGACCCCTCAGTCAGGCGATCGTCACGACTGGCGCTACCGCACTCTTTTCATGTTCCAAATCACAGAACTGAAACCTATCGCAGGTCCTTTCATCTCGCGGGCATCTACTTTTGGAACTCGCTTCCTTATGATGTTGTTTCAGCAACGTCTGTCGCCGTTTTTAAGGGTAAGCTATACGACTATCTTTTCTCGCTTGAGCGTAACTCTATCTAGAGCCTTATTAGTCTCTGCCTTATGCATGATCTGATTGAGAGTGTCAACCTATCGCTTATACGTCGATTAGTTTAAGTAACTTTTAGTGTTCATTAATTGTTCTTGCGTTTCTTGCGAGTTGAATCTGAGACTTTTTCCATTGCTCTGTGCATCTTTTGCGTACTATTGGCGGTGTGCTTCAACCCTTTTCTTCACTCTACCAATTCCTCCGCCTAGGTTGCAGTTCCACTGCTGGTTGCTGCTTGATGCACATCTGTCGCTTTTATATTATACTATTTTATACTGTTCCTCTTATGTAGATGTATTACTTCTGTTCTTATTTACAACTTTTTGTTTTTTTTTCCGATTGTTCTACCTTTGTAATGCATTACTTGTCTAAAGTCATTGACTATGGCATAAAATAAACCAATCAATCAATCAATCAATCAATCAATCAATCAATCAATCAATCAATCAATCAATCAATTAATCAATCAATCTCTCTCTCTCTCTCTCTCTCTCTCTCTCTCTCTCTCTCTGTTTTACCGCTGTATGTCCGTTACGCTGTAAACATCGCTAAATTTGTGTACGCTAAAATATAAGCTTTGTCACGGATATTATCGTCTCTGCACTCATCCAGCCGATCCCATCCTAACAGAATATGGGCCCAGGGACGCCCAAAGATAGTACAGAACAGTAAAAGAGGAAAGAGCTGAAGTGAATCGTTTTCAGTCTTTGCGAAAGTTTTAGGTTAAGTAACACGACTGCCGTTACTGACCGAAAGGATGAGCGTAACCGGACTAGCGCACATCGAAGCGCTGAATAAAGATAATTACGGTACCTGGAAGCTGCAGGCATTGCTGGTAAAAAACGATGCATGGGTATACGTAAGCGGTGAGTCTGTGAAACCGGCCCTCGTAGCCAACGATCCCGTCGCGGCGAATGTGGTAAGGCAATGGAAAATAAACTATGACAAAGCCAAATCGGACATTGTTCTCTCGATCAATCCTAGCGAACTGAAGCAAATAAAAGGATGCGAGACATCGAGGGACGTCTGGTTAAAGCTCGAGAACATCTACCAATCTAAAGGACCAGCCAGGAAAGCTACATTGTTGAAGCAGCTGACCCTCTAGCGCATGTAAAACTGCGGCGAAGTGCGCGAACACATACGCAAGTTTTTTGACGCGGTTGACAAACTTGGTGAGATGGAAGTAGACATTAATCTCGATTTGTTATTGATTATGTTGCTTTACAGTTTACCATCAAGCTTCGAGAACTTTCGTTGCGCCATAGAGTCTCGCGACGAACTACCAGCACCAGAAACGCTACGAATAAAAATTTATCGAAAAAAGCGACGCAAGAGCAAACGACGCTGCACGCGCACCCATACAAAATGCATTATACGCAAACAAAAGCGGAAAAAAATGCGAAAACCAAAGCGACCCGTTGCTAAGAAAAACGACGCAAATACTGGCGGCGAGTTCAAATACCGCTGTCATCGATGCGGTACGATAGGACATAAAGCAGCGGAATGCACCAAGAAGCAAGACAGCGATCGCGAAAGCGCAAAAAAAGAGCGAGGAAACGAGCTTGTGTGTATCAGTCGACTAGCGCAAAGAACACTGTGCGTTTCGTGCGACCGGCACGAATCACGGCGGCCGATGGTGCTTGGATAGTGGCGCGACCTCGCACTTGAGTAACTCAGCTCGTGAATTCGTCGTGATCGAAGATGTTAACAACATCGAACTAAGCTTAGCAAACAACAGCTTGACTGACATACTCGCGAAGGGTGAAGTTTTGTTTAGCGCGGACGTTTTTGGTAAAATTAAAAACTTTCGTTTAAAGAACGCTTTACATGTTCCGGATTTGCGTACAAACCTATTGTCTGTTGGAAAAATTACTGAGAAAGGTTTTAGGGTAATTTTCGACAAAGATAAAGCCACGGTCAACGATAGCGAAGGCGTCGTCAGATTGATCGCCGATCGTATTAACGGGTTGTATTATGTACGCGAAACATCGAGTCATCGAAACGGTAGTACTCGCGAAGCAGCATGTAATTCCACAGAAGTTGAGTCCTTAGAAACATGGCATCGACGTCTGGGACACTTAAACGAGAGATATCTTCTAAAGGCAGTCAAGAATCAAACAGTTTGCGGCATCGAGCTCAAAACACCGAAGGAGAAACTAAACTGCGATATCTGTGTGAGAGGCAAAATGACGAGAACCCCTTTTGTCAAGAAAACTGAGCAGAATACACAGCTACTGGAAATCGTTTATTCCGACGTGTGTGGCCCCATGCGCGTCGAATCTCACGAACGAGCTAAATATTTCGTCACTTTCATTGACGACTGCTCTAAGTGGTGCGAGGTACGTTTTCTGAAGACTAAAGGCGAAGTGCTCAACGCATTCAAGGAGTACAAGACCTTGGTTGAAAACTTGAGAGATAAGAAAATCAAATACCTCCAATCGGACAACGGAGGGGAATACAAAAATCTCGAATTTGGTGCCTTCATTGCCGAGCACGGGATTGCAAGAAGATTTTCGATACCGTATCATCCAGAACAGAACGGCACCGCTGAGCGAAAGAAAGGACCGTACTGGATACTGCGAGGTGCCTTCTGCTGCAATCAGGGCTGCCAACATCTTTTTGGGCCAAAGCAGTCTCGACCGCGAACTACATAAAAAATAGAACTCCAAGCTCTAGTCTGGATGGAAGAACGCCCTACGAACTATGGACAGGGAAGAAGCCTAACATATCACATTCTCGAGAATTTGGATGTACGGCATTCTGCTTAGATACGGAACCAGGCAAAGGAAAATTCGACCCTCGCGGTAAACCGGCAATTTTCATAGGATACTCGGAATCTTCAAAAGGTTACAAGATGTGGTTAACCGAAGAAAGAAAGATTGCATTATCGCGAGACGTGACTTTCATGAACTCCCCCATATGTACCTCCTCGACAACTCTTGAAGATTTCATCCCAGAAGATCTATATCGAAGCGAAGAAACAACGGAATCTCCCTCTGAGAACCGAATCGTGGAAATCGAGATAACTCCGCTAGATGCTGAAGAACAAGAGCATGAACGCGACAACGACGCAGTCGAGTGCGAACAAGATCCCGATAGAAATATACATCGAGATCAACCGAGGAGAGGACCAGGTAGACCTCGGATAATTCGCACGGGACAGAGAGGGCGGCCTCGACTCCAATATCAGCCAATCCGAGAAGAGATAATAAACGAAGAGCCGTTGTTTGTAGGCTTGACTGAAATACTGCTTAGGCTATGTCCAGTGAAGATGCAGAAGATTGGCGTCACGCCATAAGTTTAGAAGTGAAATCCATCCTCAATCACGACACATGGCAGTTGATAGATCGTCCGAAAAATAAAGAAGTTATTGGAAGTTGTTTCGTACTCCGCAACAAATACAACTCCGATGGAACTCTGGAGAAGAGAAAGGCTCGCTTGGTGGCGAAAGACTTCGCACAGCGTCCTGGATTTCATTACAACGACCTTTGCTCCCGTAGCGCGGATGAGTTCACTTCGCCTATTGGTGGCACTAGCGGCTCAGGAAAACATGTGTATTTGACACTTGGACATAACCACAGCCTATCTCAACGGAGACATCGAAGAAGAACTGCTCATGGAGCCTCCACAATTTTTGGAAGAAGCCCTAGAATCCATCGTGGAAGACCGGTCTTGCAATGAGGCCTTGAAGAAGAAATCTGATATCATACTGAGAGAACTGTAAGTCGGGAATAAAGTATGCCTATTGAAGAAGGCGTTGTACGGACTTCGTCAAGCCGGAAGAAACTGGTATAAAAAAAAATTGGAGCGGAACCAACAAATGCCGATCCTTGTGTATACCGCATAAAAGAGAAAGAAGGATTTTCGTACATCCTTATTTATGTTGACAACAATGTGATCCTATCGAGGAACAAGAAAAAGTTTGAAGAAATTAAATTGAAACTAGCTCGTGACTTTGATGTAAAGGACTCGGGCGATGTCAAATATTGTCTGGGAATAGAGTTCTCACGAAGAGAAGACAAGATATTCATGAATCAACGAGGATACATCAAGGACGTGTTGAGAAGATTTGGAATGGAGGATTCTAAGACGGTTAGCACGCCAATGGATGTAAATTTGAGACTGAACAGACCAAACCACAAAGTAGATGACAAAGTGCGAAAGTTACCGTATCGAGAGCTAGTGGGCTCGTTAATGTATCCGGCCGTATCCACGAGGCCCGATATCGCACACGTCGTGAGCTATCTCAGTCAATTTAACGAAGACTTTGACAAGGAACATTGGGCGGCTTGGAAGCGTGTCCTAAAGTATCTGAAAGGTACTATTTACATCGGAATTGTTTTTGAACGGAGTTCAGCCCTTCTAACGGGATTTGTCGATTCTGACTGGGGGAATTGCCCCATGGACAGACGTTCATATACCGGATACGCGTTTCTCTTCAGTAGCGGGCCAATCTCATGGGACACCAAGAAGCAGAAGACGGTGGCCTTATCGTCAACGGAAGCTGAATACATAGCGTTGGCCGAAGCTACTAAAGAAGCAATTTATTTAAACGAGTTTCTTTTTGAATTAGGTTTCAAAGACTTGGCCGGTGGAGCATTGTTTAACGACAACATCTCGACAACATGCAGGTAACATATAGCAACAGTTTGTAAAACATCTTCGCTTTATCATTTTTGTTTTTCTTTTTTCAGTTCTTTTTGCAGTTTTTCAATTCAGCCAGCTGCCTTTTTTTCTCTTCTCGTTCCAGTTTTTTTTGTTCTTGCGCTCGCTTCTTCTCTTCTTGCACACGTTTCTTCTCTTCTTGCATTTCCTTCCTTCTTTTTATCCTATCTTTTTTTCACGTAGAATGTTTCTTTTTTTCTCTTCTTTAGATTTTTCGTATTCCACCTACTTATCGGAAGTAGCCACAGTGGGAGGCTTGGGACCGTTGAGGGGTCCTTCTTTTTTTGTTTGGAAGATCCGGAGGCCAAAATAGGGCATCTTTGAACGGATCTGGAGTACCTTCGGGGGCTCTGATGTCGAGTCTCACGTCTGCTGCAAATTAAGGGGAGATATACACCTAGGAGGCCGGAAAAAAGGTCATTTTTGTGAATTTTTTTAAGGAAAACTATTTGAAATTTCGGATTGGGAGTTTTTCTATCTAAAAGTATACACATTCAGGAATATGTCCAATTTTTTTTATTAAAAAAAATCAAAAATTGACGAGGTTGTGGTATAATCTTTGGAGCGCCGTAAAAAAATCCGGGTAAACGGTACCCACTGGCGTTTCTTCAAAAATCATCTGAAACAAAAAAACCAAAAAGATTATTAAATTAGATACTATAATCTAGTACTTGTCATAGCCGATTTTGAAAATATCGATTTATGACAAAATGGCGGACGTTTGAACATAACATAGCGATTTTTCGACCAAAAATTAGTTATTATTTTGCCTATAAAACAAAAATTAAGCAACGAAAAAAAAAATCCTATGACAAGTACTAGATAATGATGTATAGAATAACCACAAAAAAATTCAAGGCAATCGGTTCATTGGTTTTCGAGAAATTTTGGGTACCGATTTGAAAAACGTGGTTTTGAGAAAAACGCGTTTGAAAATTTGGGAATGAATAAATCATGAAATTTGTCAACTTACATGGAATCATCGATACCAGCTCCATAGTGTAAGTCTTCTGCGGTCAACGGAATGTTCATATTTTCTAAATTTTGTTGTCAACGCCGTATTCGACCTTCTTTAGTCTGTTCTTGCGCTTGCAGCTCGGCTTTCGCTATGCGAGTTTCGTCTTCTTGCGCAGCGTACAAGTGCGCGCCCGATCCGACCGATATTCCTAACACGTTCATGATTTTTAACAATGACGTAACACCATTGTTGAACGTGCATGTTGCAAGAAATGCAGCAATGTTAACGATTTTGGCCCCGCTGTGCATCGTTTTTAGAGCTATCTTCCAAATAAGTTGGTTGAAGCTCTCATTGCTGTTTTGTGTGTATCCGTAGCCATTCGAAGAAACAGTAACTCCAAGGATGACATGAAAAAAGCGATATGGGCAACATTCTACCATTACGGCTCAACAGACAGCAAGCCTGAACATCATTTTTGTCCCGAAGGCCCCGCGCGCTCTCGGAGACGGTTCACTCTCTCGGCTGTAACTTCGTTATTTATCGAGATATTGACTTGCAGTTTTAACCAGATATTCTTGAGACCTCAAGCTTCAAAAAAATGCAAAGAAAAAAAAATCGATTTTTTCGACCATGCTAGGTGTATATCTCCCCTTAAAAGACGCCAAATACAGGAAAAATTCAAACATTTTTGTATTTTTGTATTTTTGTACAAACCTGCGCCTGGTTCATTTTCCGAAATAAATTGTTCGGTCTCCAAGGGGTCAGTTGCGCATTCGATTTCGATTGCGTCGCCGAATTATTGACCAGCGCCGCTATTTTCGTCGAGATTGATCGTTGCCAGAGTCCCATCGTGTTCGACTGCCAGCACAACAATGCTTTATCTGCCCCCAAACTCAGACTCTCATTCGCTCGGTACCGCTGCATCGTCGATTGTGCCCGAATCTACACTCATTTTATCGTAACCTATATATACAAACACAAAAATATCTAAAACATAAACTAAATAAAGTTAAAAAAAAATAAACTTCGCGGAACCACGACAAAAAAAGAGCAGTCAAAAAACAGTTTTCCTAAATTGTCTTTTTATACCAGTGACTCCCTTCATTTGCAATCAAAACGCAAAAAGGCTTCGATTTTCTACCGCGCCACTCCAAAAACCAATACGCTCCGATTCGATAAACTCTGGTAGCAGACCGGCTGGTAGCCGCTCTTCGAAGAATTTCAGAAATTTGGTGTCCTCAGCCTGACTCTCGACTTCGTTGTCTTCCTTGGATTTTCGTTCCTTTAAACCTTTTCTAAGGACATCAAAATCGACGGCATTTGCCGAAAACGGGAACAATCCACAAGACGCGAAGCCTCGAATAATTGTTCCCGTGAGATCCATGCTGTCGATTGCAGTTTTCAGCACTGGCGCAAATTTGTCTTTTGTTAGACGATCTCCGTCGTGGTCAAGTCTCCACTTGTTGACTGTTATTTTCCATGACGATTTCAGCGGGTGAAATACCGCGACATCCAGGGGCTGCAAAATATGCGTAGCATTCGGGTACAATGCGATCAGTTCGATTTGATGATCCCTGCAGAACTCGCTCAGAGGCATCGTACAATGCGAAGAATGGCCGTCGACATAAAGAACGACGGGAAACTCGTCGTTATTTTCTTTCAACCATGGATAAAAAACGTTTGCGATATATTCGTAAAACGTCTCGGCGGTCATCCACCCCCTTTCCGATGTACCGATGCTCTAACCTTTAGGGACGTTTCGAGCTACGCTCGCCGGAATTCTCTGGTACCAATACATCACCATTGGTGGGGCCATTACACCCGCCGCGTTAACCATAAAGAGAACGGTGAGACACTCCTTCTCATTCCCATTGACGACTTTATAAACCGATCTCGCACCTTTTCTTGCAATCATATTCTCGGCCTTCGGACATAGGAAGAATGCACTCTCGTCGCAATTGTAAACTCTCGAGGGATCAATATTCAACAAGTTCTGCGTTGTTAAGTAGCTCTCGATCTCGGCGAACCAATTTCTGAATCTTTCTTCCGTCACCGAAGCGCGACTATAACTCAGATTTGGAGCTATTCTTCGGCTAAGTTCCGGGTAACGACGGAGAAACGGAGTGACGGCCGGGACGATTCTCTTTGAACGGCGTTGGTCGTTTGAGTCTCACAACCAATCGTACAACACTGTCATAAAGCTGATCCTTGGATATCGGAAAACCTTTTTCACTGACATGAAAGATCCACTGGACAAGCTGGTTTTCTTCTTCCGCAGACAGAATACTAGGCGGTCCCTTCTTGACGAGATGTGAAACACCTTGTTTGTGCTTGTTATAGAGAGTGCTTCTCGGAACGTTGTGCATTTTACTCGCGGTCCTCAGAGGCACGCCCATTTTTACTGCATCGAGAGCAGTTTTTATCGACGATTCTGCATACTTTTCTGTTTTCGACATGATGCCAGCGTCTATAGTAACATAAATAGATACATTCTTGAAATATGCGTAGAAAGACTTTTTGCATAATGTTTGATTAACCTAAATTCGCGATTCGAGAGGTTACGTTAAGACTTTTCCAATGTAAACAATCTGCTGACTACATAATAGCAATAACGAACTCGTTCGACGAAGCCAAATTTGTAAAATGTTAGATATCATACTTACTGCGAATAATCGCCTCAGTTTAGCATAATTTTAACACACTTTAAGCACACTAGTAAACAATGCCGCGTGTCAATGCTGATCGTTCGTGTTAATTTCCATCAAGATTATGGTCGTTGAGTTTGTTGCGTCCGGCAATTGGGACATCACCCGATCGCCTGGTTGTACCAGTATACAGCCACTTGGTTCGCTATTGGTACACCATACGGTTGAAACGTCCGAGTATCCAACCATGCAAATTAACAATTTATCGGCAATTCTAACTAAATTTCGACCCTAGATTTGCATTCTCTACATCTTCCTTAATATAAAGAGCTATAACTTGTTCAATATATATAAAAAATGAAGGCGACATAGTTACAATTAAACTTCGTCAATTCTTAACAAACTGGCTTACAGATGCGCTTCGTTTCCCGGGGCAGCGCGTGCACTCTCAAGAAACTCGAAAAAATTACTACAAAAAGCGCAAAGATTATTTTAACTGTTGTCCTATGCATAGATTATAAATCGTAGAACTCAATTAAGTGGTTATTTATTTATTTTTATCAAAAAATCTCTTAATTAGGTGGAATATTCCCCTTAGTGGTTGGGAACTGGGACATGGTTGGCTATTGGGACGTTTACCTTAATATATATATATATATATATATATATATATATATATATATATATATATATAATAAGGTTTTATTTCGTGTGCCAATTATTTCCATCAATTATCTCAGAAAGTATTGGTTTATTGGAAAAGTGTTTTAGATAAAAGTTGAAGGGTTTGAAGGAGACCGCAGTAGACAATTTTATTAGATTTTGGATCCGGGGTCTGTATTGAGCCCAAGTCAAATTTTTAAAATAAAAATCCTTATTTTTTATTGTATCATCTTTTTCTACTAATAAATTTGAACAACTTTTGTCTGAAACATTGTTTTATTTGCCCAATACTTTTTGAGATATTCAAGGAAAACTTGGTAACTTTTTCAATATTTAGCTTATGATATCTTGATAATTGTTTGAAGTGAGAAAAAGTGGTATAGAGGACTTTTTGACTTGATTTTGTCTTAAGAATAAGCTGTTGCAATAGCACTCCAATTTTTTTAAATATTTGTAAACACTGCAAGAAGATGCATACACAAATATTTAAAAAAAATTGGAGTATACTATTGCAACAGCACAATTTTGAAATAAAATTAAGTTAAAAAGTCCTCTGTACCACTTTCTTCTCTGGCAAACAATCATAAAGATATCACAAGCTAAATATTGAAAAAGTTACCAAGTTTTCCTTGATTATCTCAAAAAGTATTAAGCAAATAAAAGAATTTTTCAAACAAAAGTTGTTCAAATTAATTAATAGAGAAAGATGGTACAATAAAAAATAGGGGTTTTTATTTAAAAAAAATTTGACTTAGACCCTATTTGGCTCAATAGAGGTCCTGGATTCAAAATCCAATAAGATCGTCTATTGGCCCCCTTCGAACCTTTCAACTTTTATCTGAAACACTTTTCCAATAAACCAAGCCGTCAATTGACACTTAATAAAGATTAACACAATAACATTTAAACGACATTTAAACGACACGGCCAACGATAAAAAGATCATGACAACACTGATTAAATCGACATAGAATTAAAGGTTAACACCCTGTTAACACCAAACCAACATCCAACGATGAGGATCAATCTCCAACCTACACTAAACATTGAGGCTTAATCCCCAACCTACACTTACCATTGCGAATAAACTCCCAATATACACTCATCATTGAGGATTAAACCCACAACTTACCTAAACCTTAATGGTCAACACTCAATCTACATCTAAATTTAAGTGCTGACACTTAACTTTGATGACAAACACTAAACTTACGCCCAAATATGAGTGTTAACTCTCAAGTTTGGGCGTAAGTTTAGTGTTAACACTCAAATTTGGATGTTAACTATCAAAGTTGAGTGTACTTTTTCATAAGGGCGTACACTCTTAATACAGCGATTCAACTGGTGCGTTTACTTAAGTTTTATGTAACATGTATTAACTTTTTAACCGAATGACTTATTTGTAATGCGACACTGAGGATGGTCCTATAAAGGTCCAAAACGTTTGTTATTTTTTTTTTTACTTAAATATAGAATATTTTAACATCAACACCTTGTTACGGCTCGATGCTCCTTTTTCTTAATTGATTTTTAATCTTGTGAGCCTTTTATTTTTATATTCCCTGCTATAACAAATTATTTTTGTTACAGATATTAAATATTTTTACACAATGCAACTTTTCATACGAAGCGACGAAAGAAGAAAAAACGAATTTTTAACTTTTTACGCGAACCGAGGTTCACCCCCACCAAGGGGGCTTGCGGGGAAGGGTAGCCTCTCCCCTGCCTACGTGTGTACTGTTTATACAAATACAATTAAAGTATTATTTAAAAATACATATTATTTATTTTTAACTTTGACACTGTATATCTTGAAAACCAGAGCGGTTAGCCTTATAAGACCTATACAATTTTTTGTTCAGCGTTAAAAGTACTACCAGAAACCATCGTCAAATTAAGGCGCCAGAGTTATCGGAATCTTGTTCTACCGGCCTACCATGTCGGTTGAAAACATAAATAAATATGTCATAGACGGAAATTTTTTACTGAAAAATTCCCAGACAGCACACATGTGCAAAAGCGGGATATAAGATGTCTAAAAGACATCTTACAAAAAGATGGCTAAAAGACGTCTTATGTCTCGATTTTGGACATTGTGCTGTTTGGGTTGTTACAAGCACATGGATGTTTCATTTTCTTCTTGATTAGTGATTCACATACACAGATACACAAAAAATACTTTTTACGTAACAAAAACTTGTCGCTCGTAAACAGATGGGATTTGCGTTATTAGAGGCAAACATATCCCAAGTAGCAAAATGACGTCATAATAACGGTAAATTTTTGTCATAAAATGACCAATCAGACGTCCTAAATAGGTCTCGTGAGACCCGAAAATGACGTCGATATATCACATCCACATGATGTTTTTTTCTGACGTCTTATTGACGGCAAAAATAGGTCCAATGTACGACACGGTTTCTAGAAATGTTTTTTATGAAATTAAAATGTTCACTTAATAAACGTTTATTAAAAAACGTTCTTTTTCTTTATCTAGAAAAAAACCGCTTTTTTAACTGTTTTTTTACATATCATGTGCGTATAGCCGCTCTCTCAAGGCGAATTACCCATCCTAGTACAGTACCGCGCCCGTGTTGCTTGACTTCAATGATCCAGTGAACAGTGACGATCTTCTGACCCTGATGCTTCTTTATTAACTATACTTGTCTATAACAGGTACATCTTTAAAGTGTTCAAAAATTTTTTAATAATATCTTCTTGATAGCTATAACACTGCACGAAATAGTTATCATAAAACTATAATCACACGAAACTACATCCACTTATACCATAAATTCACCACTTCAATCATAAAGTTGCGAAACAAACATATATTGTAGTTAATTTTGTGGTTTAATTTTGTGGTATCAGCTGAATCAGAGCGAGAAAGAGGGAATAATATTCTCTCTCTCGCTTGCTCGCTCGACACGTTGACCTTGGCCACGGCCGCAGTGTTTGTAAATACAGGATTGCTGACATGCGATAGCGTGTGAAAGAATAAAAGTAATATTTTTGTATAAATATTACTTTTATTTCACAATCGTTGCAAGTATATTAATATACGCGTGTCTAAATATGGGCTAAATATTTATCTCACATAGAAAATAATACATATCCTATATGTATATGATGTATAAAATAGTTAAAAAATTCGCATTTCATTCAGAAATGTTTTTTTATGCTTGGAATATGGAGCGATCCGTAGTGTACGCGTGTTATAAGACATATAGAGAGATACGTTATACTACATATATGACACATTCAGTAAAAGTGAGAATAAGTAATATTAGGAACGCGCAGAATCGCAATCTAAGCTATCAATTTTTTTTCTTCTTGTTCTTTATTAATTTTTTAACTATTTTGTATACATAGATAATGTATTGTTTTCTACGTGAAATAAATATTTGGCACTGTTTCGTATTGCGCGGATGACTGCGTGTGGATGTGCTGAGCGACTATGGTATGTGTGCGTGTCGGCTACTGCCCTCTCACAGTTTAGTTTGAACCGAAAGAGTGTGACGTACTTGAATCAGTCGTAAGCCAAGGGTTTGTCACGAAGCATCGAGAGTTTGCCACGGCTCTATTATTTAAAGTCGCCTCAGTTAACCCGAACGCAAATTCCCACACTAAGAGACAAAATCATTATATACTGTTATTGGTGTCAATAAAGTGTATCACGAGTTTATACCCTCCGTTTGCAATTAACCATCACACTATCCTCGCACGTGCCACAAGCGCTACCCGCGTGCAAGCAATCCTGTGTCCGAACAGGCACATATTTAGACACGCGTATATTTTAATGTATTTGCAATAATTGTGAAATAAAAGTAATATTTATACAAAAGTATTACTTTTTTACAACACCTCCACGGAAAGTTCGACTTTCCATGTCTGTAGAGAGGGGCGAAAGTGGCCAATTTCAAGCCAGGGCGGCATAGCGGGCAGAAAGTAACCACTTTCCTCCCTAAGAAAGAAAATTGATACTTTCCACCCGGCATAGCGAAAGTAACCACTTTCCGCCCGCTATGCCGGGTGGAAAGTATCAATTTTCTTCCTTAGAGAGGAAAGTAAGCCCTGGCGTCAAATGGCCACTCTTGCCCCTCTCTAGGCATGGAAGTCGAACTTTCCGTAAAAGTATTGTGAAAAATATCGTGTGCACCTCGGGTCGAAAGCTTTTTCAGACTCGTCTGATTTGCCGCCCTCGCCTTCGGCTCGGGCGGAAAACTTTACACTCATCTGAAAAACGCTGCTTTCTCCCCTTGGTGCATATATTATTATTCGTTCACACGCTACCGCATACTCGAGTCCGACAACACTAGCTACGGCCGCGGCCAAGCGCTCAGCGCGCCGAGCGAGCGAGCGAGAGAGAGAATATCAATAATATCATTCCCTCTTTCTCGTTCTAACAAGGGAACGAAATTTCTGATTTAATTAAACTTCACACACATGTAGAAGGGGTTAAAAGATGACAAATACTGGCCAAAATATCATATCATATAATTTCATTTCATTATATTTGCAATTTAATTGCAAATATAGAAATAAAATTTGCATTTATTATGTTTATGCAATAGAGAAACAAAAATCATTCTGCATTCATAGTACATGCACTCACATGTATTTTTGCACTGGACCAAATCAGATATTTTTATTTTAAATCAGCCAATTGACGGCGTAATCAATTGAGTCCCATTCCATACATTCACATGCATCTATAACATGCACTTTCATGCAGTTTGGTCAAAGTGACCTTTATAAGCATATAGTTTACCGGAACTGTCAGGAATAGTAGGACAGAATATTGATTTGTCTGAGTAGATGGATCTAACTGTTTACCACAAACCAAACTCATTTCATTAATAGCTATAACGGCATCTTTCTCACGATCATCTTTGAATAATGATACTTGCTTTTGCAAAATATCAAAATTAAATATTACATGTTATATAATATTCCTTCTTAAAAATTGACACTCTCCTTTTTTCTTCGCAGAGTACGTTTTAATGGCAAAGGAATTTGTTGTTTTAATAATTCATTATAACCATTACTTCCACATAAAAACTTCAAACAAAGAACTTTCATAATGCTATCTGACCATTTGATACTGTGTGAATTTTTACCAGTCAGAACTTTAACTCGATCCTCGTTGAATATGTTATCAATTTTAATAACGATTTCAATTTTAAATTTTCTTCTGCAATCTTTTCTTTTTTATAACGTAATCTTTTTATACGTTTTTTCAATACTTGTCTGGATTTATCTATTCTACAGAGCATTACGTTTGCCTTTTGAAGTTTGCGGTTGGCTTCTTCTACTTCTAATCTAGCTTAAGTGTTTATTGTATTTTCAGTGTTTATTGTTTCTTTTTCAACCTTTAATCTAGCTTGAGTGTTTATCGTATTCTCAGTGTTTATTGTTTCTTCTTCTACCTCTAATCTAGCTTGAGTGTTTCTCGTATTCTCATTGTTTATTATTTCCTCTATTTCGTAATCTGTCATAAATGTTTCTAAATTATTTGAGTCAGGCTGATTATTTTTTTCTAATTAGTAATTTACTCTATCCGAAACAATATTCGATGTTAATTGGGGAGCTGCTCTATTATTTCTTATGTTAATCTACAATCATATAAAAAGTTAATTATTTTATAATCTATATGTATGGGGTTAAGAATGAGAGAAAGATCGAGCTCGATCAGCATACTGGAGTATGTGAGAAGTGAAAACAGTATGGCATGTGAGATAGCGAAAGCTAAGAGGAAAAGAGAGAAAAAAGAACAACTTGCGGAGGAAATTTTCAAGAGAGGTAACAAGACCGTGAGAACGCCACCAGGAATAGACAAATCGAAGGAAGGAGTCAGTGCTGCAGGTAAGAAGAGAGAAGAGGAAGGAGATTTGTCAGCAACAAAGAAGGATGAAAAGGATGGTTCGTTGTTAGCAATTCTGAGAGAAATTAGAGACGAGATGAGAGAGATGAGAAAGAGGATGAGCGTCTTAGAAGAAGAATGGAGAAAAAAGAAGAATGGATAGAGGAAAGGATGGATAAGATAGAGGAGAGACTATCAAAGATCGAACGAAGGAGTGAAAACATAACAGAAGAGGCGACCGGCGGCAAAATGGAGGAGATTGTGGGAAAGATGGCGGAGATGGTTAGGAAGAGAGAAAGAAATATGAAGGAAAGGAAAGAAAAGAAAAATAATCTAGTGATCAGAGGATTACATAAAGAGGAAAAAAAAGCTTAATAGACACAGCGGAGACGTTTCTTGAGAGGGAGTTCGGTGCAAAAGCGGGAGTAAAGAAGATGCGGTCAACAGGCAAAGAAGAAAGAGAGATAGTAATAGTTGAAATGGACTGCTGGGAATCGAAGGATAATATCATGAAGGAGAAGAAGAAGCTGGAAAGTAAGAAAATTTTCATTGAACACGACCTGACCTTTGACGACAGAGAAGTGCAAAGACGGATAAAAGAACGGGCATGGAAAGAGAAAACAGAAGGAAAATAAGTGAAAATAGGTTATAGGAAGCTAGAGGTACAAGGTAGGAAGTATGTATGGAGCGAGGAAGAAAATAAGCTAATAGAAAAGAAAAACTTATAAAGGAAAGCCAAGCAGTGGAGACGTGTAGAGATAAGGTGGTGGCGGACGTAGATAACGTGGATAATGCAAGTAATGATGAAAAGGGAGAGAGATAACCGTCGTAAGGGAAGAGAAAAGATTGAAATA
Source organism: Temnothorax longispinosus (assembly GCF_030848805.1). Lineage (NCBI taxonomy): Eukaryota > Metazoa > Arthropoda > Insecta > Hymenoptera > Formicidae > Temnothorax > Temnothorax longispinosus. Next base: position 17,034,645 of record NC_092358.1, read on the forward strand.
CTCTTCTAGAATGTAGCAGGATTAGTAAACAAAGATAGATATTTCTGGAGATATATTAGAGAATTCGATTTTGTAAGTTTAAGCGAAACATGGGTAGACGCAGAAAAATGGGATAATATTAAAAGTTTATTGCCGAACACACACGAATGGGTGTGCAGTCATGCAAAAAAAATAAAAAAGAAAGGCAGAGCAATAGAAGGTTTTGTATTGGAAAAAAGGGGTAGACTTCCGAAAACGGCCCCCTTCCGATTTCGATGAAACTTTGTGAAAAGCTTCGTTTTGGGTTAAAATGAAAGCCCTTAAAAGGAATTTTGGCGACTCCTATGATAAAGCCATTTTTTTAGATAAAATGATAAAAAATATAGGAAAATCTTCGTAATTCTACAGGATGTTATAAATTGAATATATACTGTTTGTATTTAATGATTTAATGTTTTTATTATATACTTACAGCAGAATACATAAATAATATGCTTTGTAATATATTACACTTTCCACGCGAACCGAGGTTCACGCACACCCCCCCGTGCTTTCGGGGGAGGTGCGGTAGTCCCGAAATAGTTCACGCATACACTTTCCACGCGAACCGAGGCTTTTCACGCACGCATACTTCCACCGACCGAGTTCACACCCCCCCCCCCGTGCTTTCGGGGGAGGATAAAAACATAAAGTCATTAAATACAAACAGTATATATTCAATTTATAACATCCTGTAGAATTACGAAGATTTTCCTATATTTTTTATCATTTTATCTAAAAAAATGGCTTTATCATAGGAGTCGCCAAAATTCCTTTTAAGGGCTTTCATTTTGACCCAAAACGAAGCTTTTCACAAAGTTTCATCGAAATCGGAGGGGGGCCGTTTTCGGAAGTTTATCCGAAAGAAGAAAAAGTTGAGGGGAATTAGGATCAACAATGATTAAAAATGAAGAAGAAGATCTAATACTGTCGGAAATTTTGGCGGACGGTGAAAAAATTAACATTATTTTGGTCTACAATAAGGATAATTGGAGTGGAGGAGACAATAGAGAGATGGTTAGGAAAGAAGGATAGAGAGCATATTTTATAATAGGAGGGGATTTTAATATAAGAACAGGAAAATTGGGAGGGGGAGAAGAAGAGGAAGGTAAAGGTAACATAGAAAGGAGAAATAAAGACAAAATAATAGGGACAGGGGGTAGGAACTTAATAGATTTCATACAGAGCAAAGGATGGTACTTACTAAACGGCACAACGAACGGCGACTAGAACGGCGAATATACTTTTGTAGGAGCGAGAGGAAATACGGTGATAGACTTATATGATAGTTTGCGAGAGAATGTATCATAGAATAGACAAATTCGAGGTAGATGCGAGGGTGGACTCAGACCACATGCCTGTCTGTGCGACAATTGAGGATAAAGAAAGGAGAGAGGAAGAAGAAGAGGCGACTAACGCAGACGACGTAGAGTCAACAGAAGGAAGATGGAGAATCCGTTGGGATAAGGAGGCAATAAAGAGATATAAGGAGAAAACGAACAAGAATATATTTGTGGAAACACAGCAAGAAGAAACTATAGAGGAAAAATGGACAAATCTTAAAAAGATGGTACATGAGGCTATGGTAAAAAAAGAGTAAATACGACGAGGAGAGAGATAGGCCACAAAGATTGGTGGGACAAGAAATGTACAAGGAAGAAAAGGAGCGTGAAAAAACTTTATAAGAAATGGAGAGTGGGAAAACTAGATAGAGGAAGATATCTGGAAAAAAGAAGAAATCTGAAGACCCTACTCGAACAGAAGAAAAAGGAGAAGAGGGTAATGGAAGAAGAAGAACTAAAGAATATAAAGCACGGAGCTGAAGTATGGAAATTTATAAGTTGCGTTCAGGCCCGTATTCTAAATAAATAGTTAACGCGTTTTAAACACTTAAATACTTTTAAAGCGTCACTAATCTATACGCCGAAAGAATATATATCATTTCGAATTATATTACACTTCTGACTTACCAACCAAATAGTTGTCACGTGATCTGCTGCATGCGCGTGCGGCCACCGGCCACTGAGCATGCGCATATGGCCGCAGGGCATGTTCGTAGTCGCTACATCTCGTCGGTATGACAGGTCTCATAACCTGATAGTCGTCACATTTAACCGTTAACATCTCGGTTTGCGAGGCAGACCGCCGCGTTTATCTGCCAGATTCTTTCATTTCGTGCAAAAACGCGTCGATTGAACATAATTTTATCTATATTCGCGTTCAGGCCCGTATTCTAAATAATTACCCAAGAAAAGAAGGAAAAAGGTAAAGAAAATAAATAACATCGGAGGAAATAAGTGGACAAATTATTTCAAGGAGCTATTGAAATATACGGATAAGGAGAAGATACAACTGAACAGAAGAGGAATAAATGAAGAAAGAGAAGAAGCCGAACAGCCAAAACTCCAGTTGAACGAGGAAGAAATAGAAAGGGCTATCAGAAGGATGAAGAGGAATAAGGCCACAGGTATCGATGGAATACCAATGGAAGCCTGGATGTATGGAGGCGACTCAGTTAAGAAGAAGTTGGTGGACCTGCTGAAATACATCTGGAGAGAAGGAGAGCTACCTGAAGACTGGAAAACGTCAATCATAGTCCCGTTACACAAAATGGGAGATGAGGAAAAGGTAGAAAATTACAGAGGAATCTCGCTTCTATGCTCTGCGTATAAGATATATTCGGAGATCCTCAGATGCCGTCTGGAGAGGGAGGTGGATCTGAAGGATCTGCTTTCAGAGAGCCAGGCGGGTTTCAGAGGTGAGAGGGCAACGGTGGATAACATCTTTGTCCTGGATCACCTGGTCTAAAGAGAAGATAAAGAAGGGAAAGAAAGACAAATTGTATGCCTTATTCGTAGACCTAAAAGCGGCATTTGACAAGATGGAAAGAGAGCAATTATGGAAGATCTTGAGGGAGAAGGAAATAGATAAAGAACTTATAAGGAGAATAGAAGCAATATATGATGTGACTGAAGTTGCAATAAGAACAAAAGAGGGCCTGACGGAGAAATTCAGGATAACAAAAGGAGTCAGACAGGGTTGTGTAATGAGTCCACTCTTATTTAATTTGTATATAGCGGACATTAGAAAAGAGCTAGAGAAAAGTAAGATAGGAGGCGTCAAGTTAGGAAACAATAGAGTATGGTCGCTAGAATATGCGGATGATATGGTGTTCGTAGCAAAGAATAGAACAGCAATGTTAGACATGATGGACACAATAAAAAGGTTTCTAAAACGGAGAAAAATAATATTATGTACCAATAAAACAAAGATGTTAGTGTTTAACAAAGAAAGTAGGGAGAAGAAAAAGAAATGAAAATGAAAAAAAAGGAGATAGAAGAGGTTAGAACTTTTAAATATTTAGGTTTCGTGTTTAATAATAGAGGGAATTGCAAAGATCACATTAAGAAATTAGCTAGGAAAGGTAGGATTGCGGTAAATAGAACGTGGGGTCTAGGAGAACGGATCTGAAAAGATGATTTCATAAGGAGAGGGAGTTTGTTTAATTACCTAGTCCAGAGTGTGATGTCGTATGGGGTAAAAATTTGGGGATGGAAAAAAAAAGGACTTGGAAAAAATTATGCTAAATTACGCAAAATGGGTTTTCAATTTAAAGTTCTGTACCCCAAGATACCTAATGTCAGCGGAACTGGGGTTGAGAAAGCTTAGGATAGGATGGGGAGGAAGGGCAATGGGATATAAGGAAAAGATGAGGGGAAATGGATGAGAGCAGATGGGTCAAGAAATGTTGGATAGAAAAAAAGAAAAACAAATGGAAAGAGATATGGTAAAGAGAGAGAAAAGTACTATAATAGAAACGGGTGGGGGGTGGGAGCAGTTGAGTCGTTAAGGAGAGAAGGGAGAAACTTAGAGGAAGAGATAAAATTAAGAGACTGGGAGATACAGAGGCAAGTGGAAGAGAATAATATAATAGAGTTGAAGTATAATAGGAATTATAAAGAGTTAGAGAGAGACGGAAATAGACCGGAATATCTAAGGATGGCAAACATAGATAAACAGATCGAAGGGGATAGTATCAGAGCCCTGATAAATCTGAGGTGTGGTAACATGGAATCGGAGAACATGTATTGGTGGGGAAAAGAGAAAAAAATGTGTCTGTTCTGGAAGGTTTATAGAACCGGTTTATAGAACTAGGGAGGGATAACAGGAAAAGAATAGATAGACTATGGAACGATAAACTAGATACAACTAAAGAAAAAATATTAAGGAAATTATATAGGGATAGGAAAAAGATAGAAGCGGATGAGAAAAGATAGGCGAGAGCAGTAGTGATAAATAATGGCGAGCTTTAGCGTAACGAATGATCCCGTCAAAATTGTGATTGACGGGCGATGTGCGGATGGATGATATTTCCTTTCCAGAAATGGAAACTTCAGGAATTAGATCTTCAATCCAGAAATTTCCATTTGCTTTCGGTCGAAGGTTCTCGAATCTCATCTCACTATTGTGGATTTACATAATTCGACGGTGAGCGCTATCGGTCTTCAATTTACGTCAATCGAACGCTTCCCGATGCTAATATTATTATCTTAATTAACATGCTTCGCATTTTAGCGTTATATCGCTCGGATCCGTAACGCTTTTCATTTTACGATCTCGCGTTACAATAATAACTCGTCGTTCATACACAAATTGTCGGCGGTCGTTACCTCCGGATGGCGGTTTGTCAGTCGTTACCTCCGGAAATCCGGCGGTCGTTATTTCCGGGTTGTCTGTCGGTCGTTACCTCCGGGTTGTCTTTCGGTCGTTACCTCCGGATCTTAATTCTCGATTACGGCCCTCGCTCCTTGATATACCAACTCTCCGTGGCGTCCTTGATCGATTTCCGCTCGCAAAATCCGCATCTGCCCCCCGGCTCCGTATTTCCCGAGCCCGTTATCGGCCGTCGACGGGAATGTCTCCGGCGTGTTCGTCGGCCCCCCCCGGGTTGGTTTCCGTCGCGACTTTCTAAAGAAATCATCGGGCTCGCGTTTTCGCGGGCCGGTGCGGGTTCGACACCGACCCCTTGGCATCATCGCTTGGACCCCTGTCAGTCGTCCCGTAAGGTCTCTCCTCGTAGAAGTCGTCGACTCGCGTTTTTGCGGGCCCCGGTGCGGGCCTTGACGCCAACCCCTTGGCATCGTTCCTTGGACCCCTGTCAGTCGTCCCGTGAGGTCTCTCCTTGTAGAAGTCGTCGGCTCGCGTTTTCGCGGGCCCCGGTGCGGGCCTTGACGCCAACTCCTTGGCATCGTTCCTTGGACCCCTGTCAGTCGTCCCGTAAGGTCTCTCCTCGAAGAAGTCGTCGGCTCGCGTTTTCGCGGGCCCCGGTGCGGGCCTTGACGCCGACCTTTGCGCGACGCGTATTAGGTTGTCCTTGAACGGTTAACGTTTAGACTTCTCGACGAAGTCGTCGAGTTTGCGTTTTCGCGGGCTCCGGTCTTATTCGCGATCACTGATTTGCGTTTGACGTTCTCCATTTCCTGGAGATGACTTGCGGCTCTTACATTATGCAAAACAAAGATCTTTTCTCTTGCTTTTTGTGCCGGTGAAATACTAATCGAACTTAAATTTAATATTCAAAATGATTTAACTAAACTAAATAATTTCTCGCAAGAGCCTATAAATAAAACTAACCTAAACTTTATTTATTGCATCTGTTACGCATTCGGCGAGTCCGGCATTTCACTTTGTATAACTATTGTTTATGTCTATATTTAAACCCATCACCAATGATTATTTATGTAAAAATTAAACTTGTTACTTTTGCGGTCGCGGTGTTTTTTAATATAACCTGAACACAAATGTACGCCCGTCGTTGGGGAACTAACTCAAATGCGATTTAATTGAGTTTTTCTCCGCGGTCGTTACCTCCGCCGGACCGTCGTTACCTCCGGTCGTTTATTCGGCGGCTTTGTCCTCGGGCTCGCTCTCGCCACTAGGGCTGGCAAACTCCTCGCTCTCGAATGGCCGGGTGGCCCTCGGTTCCGGCATCCTTTCCACCACGACCGGTGGGTCGATCGTGATTCGCACGCTCGGCTGTGGCGTCTGCTCCTGCGGCTGCTCGGAAGGGTGCGGCTGCAAGGTTAAGTTAAAGCTGGCGACTACAGTCTACAGTCCCTGAGTGTCATTGACTCTAGATGATAGAGTCCTTATATAAGATGCGACAGACGCCATTTTGTTACAAAATAGCGTTAGTGGCCAGACTCTTATATAAGGACTCTACTTAAAACATCTCGAGATTGGCGTCGATAACTTAATCGGCGGCGGAGGTCGTCAAGACTGCCTTCTGTGTCGAGGCCGAGCGTTTGGATTTCGGTAATTAAATCGGTTTTATTGAGCTGGTAATAGTAACTCTTTTATTTTTCCCGTGTCTTGCGTCTGAGTTTTTTGGTCAGGTCCCTGTTCGGGCGCCATAAAACAATCTAACTTCTGAAGTGCGGATCTAGCTCGCGGCTGGTCAGGGTTCCGAGTAGGCGTAGAGGAAGACACGAAGCTCGGTTTTTAGAAAGAATTAACAACGGTTTATTATAATGTAAAAATTACGGTGTGATACATGAGATAGAATACGCGGATGTCGAAACGGAACAATGTACAGATAGTTGAAATAATACGCGGGTTGCGAGACGGAACGCTTTGTATAGAAGAATACGGTGTGATACAGTGTATAGAATACGCGGATGTTTGAGACGAAATGGTATAAGCGAGATAATACGCGGATTTCGAGACGAAACGCTGTGTACAATGCGGCGTATAGCCGGACGTGTAAACGCGTATACGCGAGCGATGATTGGCGGGCTCGCGGGCTCGCAGAATGCGGTACGGTGATACGCCGACGGCCGGCGCGGGCCTCGGGCGTTCGAATTGCCGTGTTCGGAGGCGAGACAGTAGGATACCGGTGTTATCGGGCTCCGGGAAACGGCACCGAGCGGCCGAAACTCTCGGCAAGCGTAGAGAACACCTCTTTACCCTGATTCGCGGCGGTTACCGAGCGACGGAGACGATATCGTGCGGCTAAGACCCTCAGCGAATATAGAAAGCGACTCTCTATACTGGAGCGCGGCGATTCGTCGGACAGGAGGCTATACCGGGCAGCCAAGACCCTCGCCGAGCGTAGAGAGCAACTCTCTACCCTGGTTCGCGGGGGTAAAGCTGGACGGAGATGTTTTATCGGACGGCTGAGGCCCTCAGCGAGTCTAGAGAGCAACTCTCTAGACTGTGTCGTGTCAATAATATGAGAATGGGTCAGGATCGAATCGGCCTTCGAGATACGTCACTCAACGGAGTCAGAGAGCATCTCTCTACCTCAGGGCGTTGATTCGGTTTTATGATTTCGGAATCCGAGAGCAGCGGAGAATCGGACGGATCGATTGCTGGCTGAATCTAAATTTCGTTAAAAAAAAACGTGGGTATATATACCCCTCGGCGCTGTCAGGTAACGGCGGGGGTATCGGCGACGGCGATTGCGAGCGCCGAAGTGGATCGGCAGTACGGTCGGGCATTACGGACGCTCCGATGCGCGACGCCGCGATCGCGTTCGATGGCTCTCGGCCGGTTTGGGCACCGCTCGGGTTTGGGCGCGCTCCGAGTCGATTGCCGCGGTACGTCCTTCGAAGACTTATCGGACGCGGAATGAAAAGTTTAAAAATTGGCACACCTTTTCTCGACTAGCGGATGTTCGGCTGGGCGGCATCCGGCTGATGTTCGTCGGGTACGATGCGTTTCGTTTCGTATCGTTACAATTTCTAGTTCCAAAAACTTGATTCCACGATTTTGTCCAATTTCTTGCATCGTAGACACAAGGCTTAAGTCAAACGGTAACAGTTGCGACGATTTTTCCCCCGGTCTTGCTATCCAGAAAAGGGCTATCGTGGATTAACAGAACGCGAAGTTAGATTGAGAGAACGGCCAGATACGAAAAGGTACTGCGGGCGGATACCTGCAGATAATTGCCAGACAAACGTAATATGGGCGCCAGGCGCGACTATTCGCGCCACCGTACAATACCTTATTAACAATATCCCAGGCGATACCTCAGGGCGCAGTTTTCTTCTTATGAAGATTTGGAAAGAGGCGTGACACAGTTAATCAGACACAACTTAACAAAATTAGAATAATATATATTTGAGATCGGTAATAGAAATGTAATGGGAGAAATAACATAGTTGAAATCAGAAACGGAAATGTAGTTCAACATAATTGAAATCAGAGACCAAAATGTGGTCAACATATTTGAAATCAGAAATAAGATAGAATAATGTGTTTGAAGCAATAAGGAAGACAAAATGATATGTTTGAGTCAGAAACGAGAAAGATACCAGAAAATATGTAAAAACGAATGTCAGTGCGGCGAACCGCTTTCCGCGCAAACACGAATCACGAAGCACTCAAATATCGAATAACACGTACGACTTATTCTCACGCATACTCAAAAATCCGAAACGCACAACGACTTATTCTCATGCATACTCCCGAATCCGAATCCGAATCTCACGCATACTCACGCAAATTCCCGAATCTCACGCAACGACTTCCGAGCATTACCCAACTCTTGGCGGTTGGCCTCGTCATGCCGAACCGTCGGCAGACGATCGTCCTCGCCTCACGTTACCCAACTCTCGGCCTCGCCATGCCGAACCCGCGACAGACGATCGTCCTCGCCCCGATCCACCAACGCAAAACGATCCAAATCGCGGACGATTCTGCGGCTGGCCACGCAAATCCCGAAATTTCTCGTATCACTCGCTCACGACAAAACCCGGTGATTCCACCGCGCCATCCCGACAACTCGACGGTCTTCCCTAAGTACTCTACATGTACACTACCATCCGCGACACGAATTGCACAATAGCGACCCTAACATTTATCACGAATACTGTACACACAATACCAAATATGCAAAACTCATCCGCGATACAAATTGCGCAATAGCGACTCTATTTATCACGAATACCATACACACGCTAACGAATGCACAAAGTGACTGTCGGCTGCGACGGTGTTCTCGGGGAGGGCTTATGTAGTCTCTACTTACGTGAGGATTTGCTCTCGGCGGGGCCCCGGCCTGGCTTCCGATTCAGCCTTCCTGACACAAGAGAGAGCGCAAGGTAACAAGGGACGCTCATTCTCCAGTAATATGCAAGGGAGCCGGTATCATCAGATTTCTCAAGGTAGGTAGCTGACTCTCGATCACCGGGGCCAGCGCCTCGAGCGAATCCTCTTCACCGCGGGGACGCCAGAGTGGTGACCTTACAAAACGATGTCCCACGAAGAGTCTCAGGATCGGTCGTCGAAGGGTGTTCACCAGGCTCGGTTCGGCACGACAGTGCTGAGACGATGGCTCGCCGGGATCGCGCTGGTTCCCCGCGCCTGCGCTGTGGCGCGCCGCCTGCAGTGTCCGCCGATCCGAGCGCGCGCTTCCATGCGCCTAGCGCTGCTCCCTCCTACGGCGCGGTTGAAACTACTCCACCTCGGCGCGGCCCCTTTAAATAATGCGGATGTCCGGGCCGCGATTATCTGGCCGGTGTTACGTTGGCCAGGCTGGCCAGGCCATGGCCACGTCCACCGGCAGCTCCTCGGGGTGGCGGCCACAGGGCCGTACTTTGTCAGGACGTCCCTCGGGGTCCTTTAGTTTTCAACTTTAACGGTGGCCGAGCCCGGGATCGGATCTCGCACGGAGGGCCTTTACGTTGCGCTTGCGGGGAGGTCCGGACGCGACCCGACTGACAGCCACGTCCCTCGATCGTTTCCTTGGCTGTGTTTCCCGATTCCTCCCTCGTGGCGACTCAAAGCCGTTACATATTGACGCGGTCACCACCGGCAATCCCCTTAAAATAATTTCAGTAACGCTAATTTATTAATACGAAATTGTCCTCTCCCACTCCGAGCGAGGAAGAACCCCCGACCTTCCCCTCGGCCGAGCCCGTCCGGGTGGCGGACGCGATTTGTCACGTCACACAGTAAACATTGATAAGAATGTATATCTGACAAAGTATTTATTGATATTATTTTGATGGACTGTGTGGATTGAAAGTCCAAAGTGAAAAATCTTGTTTTGTTAAAAATCTATAATTTAATCTTAACTGATGTTTAATAGTAACAGTGCGATAGATATTAATACGATTGACTCGTGAAATTATTTTTCCTTCACGATATTTGCTTTCAAATCACAATGATGAAATGTTCCAAAATGGACTTGATATCAAAAATATTCTTGAGTAATGGATTAAGAAAAATATTCACCAATTTTTTTTTCAGAGAATGTATTCTGGATATATGTAAAGTTTTGAACTAGTTAATATTTCAACTAATTCACACAAATGTAATAATAAACTCTAAAGTTCATTATCATTAGGAATTAAATGATCAATAATCAAATTTATACGAAGCATAACATTTCTGATGCTGACATACATAAACGTCAGTTTAATGTGGTTTGTTAAAATTTCTGGTAGTATATTTTTATTTGGACCATAATTAAAGCCTTTTCCCTGTTATTTAATTCTGTTAAGCTAAAATATTTATATACTTTTATAAATTTGTGTAATATTAATCCCAAATCATATTGACATATACCTTTGAGAACATCGTGCATGACATCAACAGCTAGATTCTTTGTGACGTGATAATTGCTTACTCCGTGAAATATACATGACTGAGATATTCCTGTTTCTTTTTCATTATTTTTTAATAAATCAGTATAATAAAAATATATCATTAGACTCGTGAAAATGTCAATAAATAAATAGACGGCGATACGAGTCAAGCGCGGTACGTGGTGCGCAAATAAAGAAATTAATAGTTACAGAAGTAACGAATTACAATGTATATATATATATATATATATATATATATATACATATATTCCAACTTAATAAACTGCGCGCCGATTATTTGTCGGAACTTGAAACACAGCTATCGTTGGAACATGGATTGCCGTCTATTAATTTATTGTCAGTATAATAATTTGCTTTGGTTCTTAAGGGGATCCTGCAGTGATAGACGAACTTCCTCGATGTCGATAATGTCAACCTTTCTAATTTTGTTTTCCCTATATCTGTCTTTGTCTAACGAAATGACATCTGTCCTTTTTTCCATCGAAAAACAATAATGTCGGTAAATCATACGGCTGCAGGATTCCCTTAATAAGGCGTTATCTTCGTAAAAAACATTCTGCATATTGACGTAGGGCTATGTCAATTGTCCTTCGCTGAATACTTTAACATGAACTAATGACAGTAAACGTAGTTCTACGTTGTTGGTTGCGGCATAATTGTTACTGTGCCCGTTTGAATTTTTTCTAATTCTATTATGGTCTTAAATCTTTTTTATTCCTATTTCATATATAATTCTTAAAAATTTGGTTGATCAGTTCTTAAATTATATATGTTTCGTGTTCTGCCGAGGTGCCCTCGGGACACGAATAAATGCCGAGACCACCCTGACCAGAGCGCGGGGCAAGAGTTAGCGAAAAGTGGGTTTAGATAACGCACGCCCTTTGTATTTGATTGCCAAGCACAATTTATTTCACAGTCTTGTACACAGTTCTCGCACTCTCGCGCACCCAACCGAGCTTAGCCTTCGCGGAAATGTCGGACGGAAATCTTGAGTCGCTCGGTCTCTCTGCGTGGCTCGCAAAACGGAGATCTTGAAGAGCGATAAATGACCGCCCTCGCGATCGGAGATCTTGCACGCGACTGACTGATATCTTACTCGCGAGGCAAATGAACGACCGCAAACATGGAGACGTGCGAGAGGCTCAGGCTCACTTTGGGTACTCGGGGACGCGATAGCGGGCACGAATTTTACACTAAATCAGAGATACGAAGCGAACAGAGATACGAGGCGGTAGAGCCGCGTTCACAATGTACGGCGCGGCACGACAAGATGGCCGCGAGCGGGGTCGATATCGGGATCGAACTCCCGGCGTTGATTTTATGAGAAATGATCGACAACTCTCACGCTCGGTGATCGCGACGCTCGAGATAGAGGCACTCGCGAAAGCCGGATTCGCGTCGTGTGACGGTTTCGCCGTCGACACGGGTCTTTCGCCAAGGATTACGCTGCCGCACGCGGTGATCACGTGATCCGTCTGTGTGCGTTGTCCGTCGTATTTACGGGCGATAAAAACTCGGGAAAAGAGATGTTTCGCGCGACGACCAATCGAGCGGGTGCAAATCGCGACGAAACTTGTGCGCACGATGCAACCCTTTGCACGGATGCATTGAACGCACCCAACTTTCCGGAATTCGCGCGCGGACCAATTGACCGGGTACGCGCGCGCCGAAAACCGGCTCACTCTCCGTTCACGTGAACGGAAAAGCTATCTGAGATGTTTTACGCGGCGACCAATCGAGCGGGTGCGGTTCGCGATGAAACTATACGGACTTCGCGCAATTACTTTCGGCACTCCCGATAATATAAATGCCACGAACGGCCGGCTCGACTTTCTCCTTAGCACGGCAGAAACGGAAGAGAGCGCGGATCGATATCGATCATCCCTCGTCCAGATAGGAGACCCTCGGCGGGGGTCGTTGCCTCACGAAGGACGAATTACGTCGATTTACGAAGTTAGGTGATGAATTACATCGATCCGCGATGTAACGCGTTGCGCGGTATACGCGAATTAGGAAACGCGTGCGCGTTTTACATTTGCATGTCGGAACAGTAGGCGCACAACCGAGTGATCTCGGGCGAATTCGGGTCAGGCCCGAGAGTTGTTTGTGCTCGCGCCAGGGGCATTCGCTGTCGCGACAGCGCCCCACCGTGACGACTTTACCTTAATCCTAAACAATATATAAGCGAAAAAATGTGCAAATTTCTAAATTGCACACTTTTTTTATTTTATTGGCCATTTTTTTTCTAATTCTATTATATTCTTCAGTCTTTTCTACCCTTATTTCATATATAATTCTTTAAAATTTGGTTGATTAGTTCTTGAGTTACATACATTAGAATTTACTAGAAATACGTACATACATAGAATCCTAATAAAGCTGGGTCTAATCAACCAAATCTTAAAGTATTATATATGAAATAGGGGTAGAAAAGACTGAAAAATATAATGAAATTAGAAAAGTTGCCAATAATAAATTGCCAAAAAAAAAAAAAGAATTATTGAAAGTAGTTGAGACTTGAGCATAATTATTTGCTTATAATTATTTGGCTTCCTTCTTTAGGAAGCTTTTTGAGACTTTTGAAACTTTTGAGAGGAAATGGGACTATGTATAAGCTATCTAATATTAATCATTACTCTACGATTATTAGTTTCGAAGATATAAACGTTCAAAGTGACATGTTTTCGTTGCATCTGTACTCCCAATGTTACCCCCTACTTATTGTCGACAAAGACGTAGTTCTACGTCAAAACTGTACTATTGCTAAAAACTTTCCTATCTAAAATATTAAATAAAATAAAAAGAAAGATATGATTTATAATAATCGATATCAGTCTTGGTGGTAAACATGGTATGGACAGATATACGGCACCGCATAAGAAATATTTTTATGACCCAGGCAGCTGTTAATATTCTCCAAGTGTTCGCTGAATGTTATAACCGTTACGAAATAACTGTTATCTGTGTATTAGGAGTTCGCACCTAACTAATGTTCGAAGAACGTTCAAAGAATGTGGAACATTACGATATAACGTTTGACGAGCTTTTGTCAAACATTCGGATAACACAAAGCACGGGGGGATATTCCCTGTATACAGGGGAAATTTTTCGGGAAAGCAGCTTTTGCAAATTATCCATTTCCAATGGCGTATTCAGGTTAAATGCTTAAAAGACAGGGATCCCTGAACCCAAGGGCTAGTGCTTGACTTCCCGAATTCTCGGGAACAGAAGGACGAAAAGGATAATATTACCCATTTTTTTAAAGGAAAGGTGCTAAATAGATTATGGAAAAAAAGAGAGGAATGCTACAAAAAAGATAACGATTGTAAATAATGTAAATCATAATGTATTGCAGCTTGTTTGTAAAGAAGAATGTTGTTTGATGCGTGGATGGATGTGTGAGTTAAGTGGAATTGTAAACCAAGTCCTTTCTTGGCGTATAGCTGAAATAAAGACATATATATTACCCATTTCTTTAATCCTAAATTCGCCACTGAATACGCGTAACAGATAGGCCAGCAGGCCAAAAATATAATTTATCTTTCCTTTATTTTTTTCGTACCATCATGCTCACCTTACTTGAATGCACCTCTCATATCCATTGTAACCTGTGTGACACTTGATACACTTTAAGTATGCACGAGCTGGTGCGTCACAAATAAAGCAATAAACAAAAATTCTGAACACTTGATTATTGTATTTAATACCATCATTCTGAAGTACCTTAGTTCATCAATAAAATCCGTCAAATACGAATCCAATGGTTCCGCCTTACCAGATCCACAGAAAAGGCCAATCACAAATGGTCTTTGGTCATATAATCCTATACATCTACCTAGTATGGGTCAAACATCAACAGAACTGCTTTTGGAGACTGGCAGGCCATCAATATTTATATCTATACCTAACTGTAAAAAATTCGGTTTGATTCCACTCTTCATTCGTTTTACGAGTCCGTGCTTAATACCAACATGAACGTAACCACCATTATTTAAAGGCTTAATATTCACATAGACTGGTGTTTGCACTATACACCGTGGGTCTAAAGGACCTAGCTCATAGAAGTTAGCCAGACAATTTTAACTTATGACATTTTTTTACGAATCGATTGTTATTGATTGTTATACTAATTAGAACGTTTGTTAGTTAATAGTTTTTACGTAATCACAAAAATAATTTTTAGTGTTAATTTAGCCGGTAAATATAGAATTCTTTACAATTTTCAGTTCAATCGATGCAGAACCTTTTGTTAGTTCCGAATATACTATACTAATTAAAACGTTTGTTAGATCACGGTTTTGCTTAAAAAAGCGAAAAATTGTATATTGTTTAGCAGCCGGAGAGTGGGGGTGAGACGTAGAATATGTGGTGGTTTCGGAACGCATTTGTCTGACGACATGTAGCGACACTGAACATGCCCTGCGGCCACATGCGCATGCTCAGTGGCCGCACGCGCATGCAAAAGTGCGCGAATTTGAAACGTATGTATACTTATATATAATGCATTTATGCATATCACTTATTGTTAGCTTTCAATGATGAATATATCTTATATAATATATCAAAGTACATGCGTGGACGGGAGGGCTTTGCTCCTTTGCACCCCCCGCCATGCATGTACTTTATAATTTCGCTTTACAACTTAGCATGTACTTTAAGTTGTAAAGCGAGGTCCACGCTGCCTACCGGCGGAAGTGGGTGCGCAAGGGGGGCCGAAGGCATTCCCTTGCACTCCCCCGCGTGCGCGCGCGCGTGTGTGTGTGTGTGTGTGTGTGTGTGTATGGATAACATGTACAATTTAATATAGTCAGGATAAACTAATAAAATCTATTAATTTATCCTTACTATCCTAACTATATTAAATTGTAGATGTTATGCATACACACACCACACACGTGCGCGGGGGGGGGGTGCTAGGGGAAGCCTTCGGCCCCTCCTCCCACACCCACCTCCGCCGGAGGCAATGTGGACCTCGCTTTACAACTTAAAGTGTATGTACAGAAGGCGTCATTAATGCCTTCCTAGCTGTGTTCTTGGGATTTCTATAGTGCACGTTACATGTACTATGCTTCAGGTGGAAGGCATTAATGACGCCTACTAATACATACATGCTAAAGGTGGAAGCACATAAAATTGCAGGAGCCATGAGCAGAATGCAGAAGCCATATGCGCATGCGCTGTGGTATCTGTAGAGCTCTACAAATACCATAGCGCATGCGCATATGGCTTCTGCATTCTGCTCAAGGCTCCTGCAATTTTATGTGCTTCCACCTTAAGTTGTAAAGCGAAATTATAAAGTAGATGCATGGGGGGGAGGAGTGCAAAGGAGCAAAGCCCTCCCGCTCACGTGCGCTCACGCATGTAAGCTCCCCTGCACCTCTTCATGTATGTGCTTTATACATTTGCTTTACAATTTAGCATGTACTTTAAGTTATAAAACGAGTTCCACACTGCCTACCGGCGGAGGTAGGCGCGGGAGGGGGGGGCCGAAGGCCCCCCTTGCACCGCTTGCGCGCGCGTGCGTGTGTTTGTGTGTATGCGTAACATCTACAATTTAATATAGTCAGGATAGTCAGGATAATTTAATAGATTTTATTAGTTTATCTTGACTATATTAAATTGTAGATGTTATGCATACACACACACACACATACACACGCGGGGGGTGCAAAGGGGGCCGTCGGCCCCCCCTCCCGCACCCACCTTCACTGGTAGGCAGCGTAGACCTCGCTTTACAACTTAAAGTACATGCTAAGTTGTAAAACAAAATTATAAAGTACATGCATGGAGGGGGGGCCGGGTGCAGAGAAGCAAAGCCCTCCCGTCCACGCATGTACTTTGATATATTATGTACGATATATTCATCACTGAAAGCTAACAATAAGTGATATACATTATATAAGTATACATAATACGTTTCAAATTCGCACTTTTACGGGCGGCCACTATGAGCATGCGCATGTGGCCGCAGGGGCATATTCAGTGTCGCTACATGTCGTCGAACAAATGCGTTCCGAAACCACCACATATTCTACGTCTCACCCCCACTCTCCGGCAGCTAAACGATATACAATTTTTTGCTTTTTTAAGCGAAACCGTGATCTAACAAATGTTTTAATTAGTACATTCGGAACTAACAAACGATTCCGCATCGATTGACCCCAATTTGAGCCAAAAATTGTAAAGAATTCTATATTTACCGGCTAAATTAACACTAAAAATTATTTTCGTGATTACGTAAAAACTATTAACTAACAAACGTTCTAATTAGTCTAACAATCAATAACAAACGACTAATTCTCGATTCGTAAAAAAAATGTCATAAGTTCCGGCTAACTTATTCTATGAGGTGTCTAAAGGCAAGTCAGAATGATCAGGCTTAAGTTCAGTTAGCAACATTTTTAGCTGAGTCAAATTAACACGTGAAAAACAATACTATCTTCGAAGGCGTACAACTAATGGTTCAATATCTGGTTCTTGATTTGATTCTGACAAATTGCTATCAATACAATTATTGAAAATTTCAGCCATTCTTGTCGGAGTCAATATTAGGGTAGACCGGGGCACGTTGTCACATCGGCTTTATTTAAAAAACTAATAACCACAGGGCAGCACCCGTCATTCCCAAAACGTGTTAGTGTATGCCCATCTTTGGTGTGTTTACAGTGTTGAGATTGCTCCAGCCGTGTTGACGTAAAATCAACTTGAAAGTTTTTTGCGACCGTAAGTAAAATTTTATTGTCTAATATTCAACGTACTGGACATGAAGCTTACGTTTTTTCAGAATAGACCTTTATATTATCTTAAAGTATGTACTTTTACCTATCGCGTGCAATACCTAACCTTATGAATATCTCAAACGTGTCGGCCATGAGGCTGTTTGAAGTAAAAAAATGCTCTCGGGGCACGTTGTCACAAATTTGATGGGAATCTATTGCGAATCTTCGGATGACGATAACAAGTAAAAATATTTTGTTTAATTACCAACATGATTATAAAAGAAAAAATGTGTATTAATAAGTTGCGCATTCGAGTGGATTTCTTGTATTTAGATTAAGACGAAAACTTCGTGCTTTTTGAATTTTTTTGAAATAAAATAAATGTTTCTGTAAAGGATTTTACTTTTTTACATTGCATCGCACTATAATATATTGATATTTACGTTGAATACAGTTTGGATAACATTTTGCATGCAATTACATTTGATGTGACAACGTGCCCCGGTCACGGGGCACGTTGTCACAAGCAACTTGTTGTTATTTATTGTTATGTAACAACTGTAGAGTAACAATCACACAAAATTCGATACTGTCCAATTGAAGCTGAGGGTTCACTCGAAATTTTGGCATATTAAAGTACTCTTAAATATTGAATGTAAAAAATACAAAAAATATTGAACCAAATGTGTAACAACGTGCCCCGGTCTACCCTACATTTGTTGAGACCATCTGCGAAATAGAATTTTCAGCATCACAATCAGTTTGGGTAAAATCCATAGCATAGTTATTATTAAGTAAAGAGATTATGGGTTCATCACTCAAAAAAGCACTAACATGAGAAGAACTTATGTTTGGGGGGCAGAGAATAACATTGTAGGATCATGCAATGTCCCCTCTTCCAAAAAGAAGTCATCATCCGATATGTTTTGTGTTGAATTTACTAATATCTGTGCCATTTTCTGATTTTGACGTTGACTGACAAGTTTTTTCCCGACTTTTTTTTCGACTAATGTTCGTAAAATATCTGACGTCTATATTTTAAGAGATTAACTAAATAGTCTTTTGAAAAGTTCCACTTTCCTAATCTGAAATACACGAAAACATTTTAAAAAATCAATTTTCAATAATTATTGTAACAAAAGTAATCATGATTGTCATAGAGACTAATAACTGGTTACCTAATCTCTATGCACGACTAGCCTACTTACGTTAGGCTGTTAGCAGAGAACGTTAAGTGTCTACATTTCGTTCTCTGCTATCACCCTTATAATTCCTGCATAAGAAGAAACATTATAAACTTATTTGTCATAATGATGTTCACTATGCAATAATATTTAATTAAAATCCGTGGAAAAGATCTGTGTCCAAGCTGTCCAAGTTAGGTGAGAGAGAGAAAGATTGATAACCTTTGCTCGCAATGCACAGGCGCAGAGATGACGTCACTCTCACCGCGCTGTTACGATGCCATTCGCGTCTGCGCATTGCGGACGAAAGTTATAGTCCGGGAGCCAACTGCCATTTTAAGTGAATTATTTTAAGAAATCTGAGATTTTCGGCTAGTGTTCAATTCGGTGTGCTAATAAACGAAGTGAACGTCAGCTTCCATGGTAGCGGTGGGTGTTGCCGCGGCAGCCACCCACACACGTATAATTATAATAAAAATAAACCGACATAAAGAAAGCTGAGATTTTGTTTGTACGTTTATTATGAGCTAAATAAACAGAAAATAATAGTCAGCTGACTTCATGGTGGGGGGTTGTATGTCAGCTTCTCGCCCAAACTTGCGAAAAATATGCGCTGAGTAAACTTATACTAAGAAAGCTGAAATTTGGGAAAGTTATAGTCAACTTTAACAGTTTCACGAAAATAATTGTCCGCTGAGTTTTTTGCGGTGGAAAAGTGCTCAGCTGACGACTGAAAGATACGGCGCATCGCTATGCGCGCGGGCGCGTGGCATCCTTCACTGCATCAGCTGAGCACTTTTCCACTGCAAAAACCTCAGCGGACAATTATTTTTGTGTAACTGTTACAGATAACTATAAGTTTACAAAGTTTTAGCTTTCTTGGTTTCAGAAGAACGAAACTAGGTTCCGCTAACTTGATTTTTATTAATAAAACGGTGCGTATATGCGCGCGGGCGCGTTGCGTCTATCTCACGGCATCAGCTGCTTCTCTCTCACGCTAAATTATGCTATTGATTATATTCAAATATGTAATTATATTTAACGCATTTATTGACAAAAATAATTTTTAATTTACGTTTTTTTTTTTTAAATACGTATGAGGTTGAGACATTTACTCTTCAGTCTTCCTCATCATCGCCCTCAAACTCTTGCTCGCTTTCGTGGTCGCTGTAATCCATATCGATCATCGGCGTCCGATCCTCATCATCTGTAAGCAAATATAATAAATAATATATTATTACATAAAAAATAATCGCATAAAAAAGTTTTTTAATTTAGTTTTATAATTTTAATACATATATAATATAATAATATAATAACGCAAGAGCAAAATTTTGAAATTAATTAGAATATTATTTATAAAAAGTGTTCACGTTATAATAAAAAATTGTTTTAATTGTTTCTAAACTGTATTTTTAAATTAAAAACAAAATTAATCTAAAAATTACACTTGAATAAAGAAATAGTGAAGTATAATTCTGACCTGCAGTACTTTCTTTTTCTTCCTCGATGGTAATATCGTCAAGAGAAGGGGGTAGCTGATCGCCGTCGAACCATTTGAACAAAAATTTGTTGTTCTCTTCTCTCCAGCCGTAATCAGTCGGGTGCAATTCAGTTGGAACAGCAAGATGTGCATGGGCCCAAATATTAGCGATGTACGTCGTCCGAAGTAAATGTTGGTGCAGTTCGATTTTGCAAGGCGGTAGAGCTGACCCGTCTATATTTTTTGCTGGCAGACGAAATATGTCATCGTTGTCCAAGATGTTATACGTTTTGAAAAACATAGCAGCTCTTGCTTCGTTTACACTGTTAATTTTTTTAAAATTGTATAGTCGGCAAACATATTCTTCAATTGTTGTAAACGTGCTCTCCAAGTTTCCGTCAGGTGCGTTACTTAGTTTAATGAAACTATTAATGTATACTGCAGAGTTATGTAATAATTTGTAGGGACGGCTATTCCCTTTCTTGAAAAAGGAAGGATTATAATCGCAGCCAGTGAAGGCATGGAAAGCTGGCAGTGCTGCACTCAGTTGAGGGCCTAATTTTTTATATAATTCGCTGGGCTACAATTGTATTCGATCATAAAACTCCGGTGTTTATGAGCGTGTATAGCCGAGACGAGAAAATACATCTCTGTATCCATAAATATTTACTTCTGGCATTTGCATGTGTAAATGTTTATTATTTATAATATTATATATACGTATTTACTGTTTATATTGTCATGTATACATATAGTCCAGTCAAAATACGATTAGACCTAGAAAAAATTGCAACACAAAGTTTTATTACGTCATTGTGTTCAGAAAAATATACTGAACAACATATTCAAATTCCGCCATTTTCCGCTATCCCTAAGTATGTTTTTTATTAACAATTTGTAAACAAATTTGTTTTTCTCCACAAATACGATGAATTTTAAAATTTTTGTACAGATCAAAATTGTAGAACAGACAAATATCTACAAAAAATGTTCTTATAAATTTTTTGAAATATCTCATATTATTTGAGATATTTGCAACAAGAGCTATTAGGCTACGCGCGGAGCGGAGCGGAGAGTTCTAACAAGCACACGGCAGTCTTTACCGGTCGCTGCTAGTTCTCTAGGTTCTACAAGGAACTTGAGTTGGTTCTCGATACTAGTATATGTGTCTATGTATACACACACACACATATATATATATATATATATATATATATATATATATATATATATGGGACAATCCACGTCACTTTTACCCCCCCTCTGTCCAAAATTGGTATGGACGGATTTTAATGACTAAGGGCGGAAAATGTTCGTCTTGAAAAGAGCTTTCGAAAGGCGTGTGGCATATATGCGCAATTCAACATGGCGTCATAATTATGGCTGCTTAAAGGGATAAATTCAAAATTTCAGATTCAACATGACGCCATGTTGAATTGCGCATGGCATATATATATATATATGTGTGTGTGTGTGTGTGTGTGTGTGTGTGTGTGTGTGTGTGTGTGTGTGTGTGTGTGTGTGTGTGTGTGTGTGTGTGTGTGTGTGTGTATACATAGACACACATACTAGTATCGAGAACCAATGTCCAGTACTAGTATCGAGAACCAAATCTCATGTCTCCTTACAGTGCCAGACTAGAGTCAAGCTCAACAGGGTCTTCTTTCCCCGCTAATTTTTCCAAGCCCGTTCCCTTGGCAGTGGTTTCGCTAGATAGTAGATAGGGACAGTGGGAATCTCGTTCCTTGTAGAACCTAGAGAACTAGCAGCGACCGGTAGAGACTGCCGTGTGCTTGTTAGAACTTTCCGCTCCGCTCCGCGCGTAGCCTAGTAGCTCTTGTTGCAAATATCTCAAATAATATGAAATATTTCAAAAAATTCATAAGAACATTTTTTGTAGATATTTGTCTGCTCTACAACTTCGATCTCTACAAAAATTTCAAAATTCATCGTATTTGTGGAGAAAATCGAATTTGTTTATAAATTGTTAATAAAAAACATACTTAGGGATAACGGAAAATGGCGGAATTTGAACATGTTGTTCAGTATATTTTTCTGAACACAATGACGTAATAAAACTTTGTGTTGCAATTTTTTCTAGGTACCCCCCTTTTTTCCGTATTTTGACAGGACTAATATTTAAGGGTATAATTGAGCGTCAGAGATAAGCAGCTGAGTGCGATAGGCGCAACGCGCCCGCGCGCATATACGCACTGTTTTATTAATAAAAATCAAGCTATCTGAAACCAAGAAAGCTAAAACTTTGTAAACTTATAGTTATCTATAACAGTTACACGAAAATAATTGTCCGCTGAGGTTTTCGCAGTGGAAAAGTGCTCAGCTGATGCAGTAAAGGATGCCACGCGCCCGCGCGCATAGCGATGCGCCGTATTTTTTAGTCGTCAGCTGAGCACTTTTCCACCGCGAAAAACTCAGCGAACAATTATTTTCGTGAAACTGTTAAAGTCGACTATCACTTCCCCAAATTTCAGCTTTCTTAGTATAAGTTTACTCAGCGCATATTTTTTGCATGTTTGGGCGGGAAGCTGACGTACAACCCCCCACCATGAAGTCAGCTGACTACTATTTTCCGTTTATTTAGATCATAATAAACGTACAAACAAAGTTTTAGCTTTCTTTATGTCTGTTTTTTTTAATTACAATTATACGTGTGTGAGTGGCTGCCGCGGCAACACTCACCGCAAATGCGCAAGCTGACGGTTACTTCGTTTAGTAGCAATACTAAATGAACCATACAGTAAAATCTTAGGTTTCTTAATTTTGGTCATAAAAAATGGCAGCTGGCTCCCGGACTATTAGTACCCCTTCCTTCTCTATCTTCATAGACTCCTTTTCACTCATTCCCTTTTTGCCTCTTATTCTGTTCATCCCCCCTTGCTCCATTCCCAATTCCCAATATCCTTTATTTGATCATTTGATCCGTTTTTAGAAAAATTCGGACTTCGAGTATATTTTGCTACAAGTGTTGGAGCAAAATGTTCCAAAAACATTTGCATCTGAACACAAAAATAACGCGATAAAAGGCAAAGTAGTAATATATCTGCAACGTTCATTCAACGTTTAGATCATAACTCTTTGAAAGAATTTATTTTCAAAATGTTAGCTGACTGTTCGGAATCAAACAGTAAACATATATAACACAAAACTAACATTCAGCGAACATTAGCATGCTGCCTGGGGATTTTTAAGTGGGTTATTAGTTTCATAATCATCGAAGAACAAAAACAATGGAAAAACGGTTTTATTTTCAAATTGGGTACTCATTTTATCAAAGTTTTCCTTGAATAAAATTAGAAAAAATATAATTTTCTTAATGCGAGCGTGAAATGGGTCGCTTTTCGCGCTTGTTTTGGGTGAGCAAAATGATCCATTTCTCCACTAGTTGAAAAATGGAGCCATTTCTCAACTAGTGGAGAAATGAAATTGTAAAACAAGCGCGAAAAGCGGCCTGTTTCACGCTTTTGTTAGGAAAAATAGTATGAACAACTTGTGGGAAGAGTGGTCGAGCCCAAATGAGTGTGATGGTCGCACGAGCGAAGCGAGTTCAGCATCATTCAGAATCGACCACTTTTCCCACTAGTTGTACAATATACTATATTTTCTTGAAGAGTATTGATATATTTTAAAGTTTCATCAATACCAGGCATTTCAAAAAATTTTTGAAAAACAAATCGAATGAGTATAAATTGAGCTTTTACTGGTATTGATTTTGCTATTTGAATTCCGTTTTTAGTTATAAAGTCACTTCTTTCACCTAACAAATATTCTTGAGGTGCAATGTATGTTCCAAGCTGTTGAAATATTTGTAAACAGCGCCTGATCGGGGATTGTTTCGCCCCGGAGGCAAGATTTGCGAAACGTTAATGCGTTTGCTCGAAGGACCAGAGGGACAAACGGTTCCCTCACAATCTGTTTTCGCGAAGGCAAAGGCGCATGCAGCGAAATAATAAAACGAAGCGACTCACTATATCGGCCGTCGTCCCCGTGAGTCCGCCGGGCCTCGTCCTGTTCTTTGAACTCGTGGCCGCTCCGTGGGTCTCGTCTCGTTCGGCATGCGACGGCAAGCACGTGCAAGCAAGCAAGCAGTGGAGAGCAAGCAATAGAGCAGGCAAAACAGAAAAGCAGTAGGAGAAGTGCACACTCCTGGTTAAACGAGGCGGCGCGGCGGGGTGATTTCGGTCCGTTCTGCCCGACTCCGTGAGGCCAGAAGATGACTTGATGATGAGAGCTCGAGGCTAGTGCTCTTGGACTTCTGAACGATGAGTGCCCGCGGTCTTGAAATGTGCCGCGGGCGAGTAGTTGTTCCCTTTCCGGGGGGGGGGGGAGTCGCTGCCGTCGGCGGGTGGGCAATGGCAGCACCGACAGGTGAGTCGCATGATTTGACTGCTCGCGATCCGCCGACGTTTTGCGCGAGAATTACAAATGCGACGGGGTAACTACTTATGACTTATGCAACTAAGTATGAATTATATACAACTATATGAACATAAAGTGGCTAGACTAACGACTGCACTATATACAAGGTGATACGCCGAACAGCGCCATTCTGTATTAATAACTGTAAACTTAACATTCTTTATAAAAAAATTGTCATTTTCGCTTTTCAAAAATTTTTTCAATGTTTCTTTCATCAAAAGTATTTAATACATTTATCATGTCACACTTAAGATCATCAATAACATCTTTAAATAGTTTAGCAGTATCATTGAAAATTTCAGCCCTGGAACGTGGAACGTTCAAAGTAATAATATATAATTTGGCAGCAAAATGTATATGTCTGTCAACATTATTGCTATTAAGGTAGTTTTTACTGAAATCAATTATAGAACTATTAGTGTTATTTGTGTCATCAAAAATTAAATTCTTTAATACATTTTGATACGAGTAATCAATCAAATCGGTACTATTTGACGAACTTGGCATTGATATTTTCCCTTCTTTCTGCGTAGAATCTGTTTTATATTTTCAGCATGTTTTAATTTTATGTTTTCGGAAAGAGCCAAACAAAGAATATGTTTGTAGACATGATCTTTTGCCGCATTTAAATACAGAGAGAGACTGATGTGATAATGAAATATGACGTAAAAAAAGTTTATAGGGAAACGGGGGTAGCCCCGGACAGTGGGTAGCCCCGGACATTATTGAAATTCAAGTATACCGCGTATCTGGCCATGGTTTAAACATTCTGCATATGTCGAGATACGCAGAAGGGCATATTAAAATGTTTAAACAATAATCATAGATACGCGGTATACTTGAATTTCTATAATGTCCGGGGTTACTCCATTGTCCGGGGCTACCCCCGTTCCCCTAACACAAAAAAGAATTATTACATTTTGCACAAATAAATATTTTATGTGTTTGGCGCTCGCATGTATATATTAGATGTTCGCGTCATCATTGTCTGTTGTACATATTAGCCGATAAGTTGCGCGTATAATTAACGTACAAATTCGTAATTCGTGACTCGCGCGAGACGTTGGCGGATCGCGATAGATAGCAACACTCGCGCGACTCACCCGACTCGTGCTGCCCGCCCACGGGTGGCCCGCAGTTATTTGGAACCATGAGTACTCGCTCCGGCCGCAATTCGCAGGTGCGTGAGCCGAGGAGTACCGTGGGAGGGTTCGCGGTTCAAACGTGGACTCGACAACACACACGTTTTGCTCTCGCACTGTTCGGAGTTGAGCGAGTGAACTTGCACTTTCGGAGCTCGACAAGTCGTCACGTTAATCTCGGGCTTTGCGTGCTTTCCTCTTGCACATGTGCCTGCTATATCGCCTGTTTGTCCGTATTGCACGTTTTGCCTGCCTGCCTGCTGCGGCACGTGAGTGCCTGCACATCCTAGCCTGCTGCACGTCTTCCGCTCTCCATTACCACAGGGAGGACCGGACGCCACGAGGCTACCACGAGAACATCGGGCAACGACACGGTGAGTCGCCTTTTCGTTTGCTATCTCGCTTTATTCGCCTAATTAAAATTGTGAGGGAATTGCCCCTCTGGTCCTTCGAACCACGAAATCTCATTGACCGATCGCAAATCCGGGGCGATTGACACCCCCCCCCCCCCGAGCATTATGAATACAATACAATATTAAGATACATATACTTAAGAATATGTACTTAGTAAATAGTAAAATTGGTATTTAATAATTAGTAAAACTTTTTATGGGCGCTACTACTTTTGCCGTGCGGTATTTTACCTTAGTCAGCTATGCTTATTCTAACTTAATCAGCTACTGGGTGCGTGCGTAGGAATAGCCCAAGTGAGGTAAATCGCAAAGAAGGGTATAGAAATGTAGGCTACACAGTAATATAAGTTTTACACACTATATGTATTTACATTCTATGTACATGTGTTTATTGTGTTAGTGTACGGGCCGTCTTTACTTTATTGCCTCCTTTTTTTTGTCTGAACGGCGACATGTACCATCCGTCTAGGTGGGTCCGTCTGCGTGCCGGTCGACGAGGAGGACACGGTGGCGTCCCGGATAGGTACCTCTGCGTCGGTTTGGGTCCCAACTTCCCGCGTTAGTTTGTCACTCTTGGTGGGATTCGGCTTGAACCGCTTCGTTAGCTCGGTGCGAGGCGGGACCCCGGTGGTGGCCGAGGTACTAGTTACGGACGTTACTTGAGACGTCGTGTTGGTGAGAACCGGCTCTCGTCTCTTCACTGTAATAGTGCGGAGAGGTAACGGCTGGGTCCGCCGTCGTCTAGTGGGATTTTCATTTTTTTTTCCTGGGACGAACCTCTCCTCGAATAGGCGCGGCGTGATGCCTTTCGTTATTTTCTTGACGTTATCGTGGGACGCCAGGATGAGGCGGCCACGCGTAGTATATCGTTAGTTGTGCTCGTCGCTCGCTGTTCTGAAACAAAGTAACGGGCGTCTGCGCGCCGTGGGTTAGTTTGGCGACCGAGCGCCTCTATTGGCCGGGCGATTAGCGCCTTGTAGGCGACTAGCGCCGTGGTTGGTCGGGCGACCGAGCGCCTCTACCGGCCGGGCGACTCGCGCCTTGTAGGCGACTCGCGCCGTCGTAGGCGACCGAGTGCCGTGGTTGGCCGGGCGACCGAGCGCCTCTACTGGCCGGGCGACTTGCGCCTTGTAGGCGACTAGCGCCGTGTGTGGGCGACTCGCGCCGAGGAAGCGGCTAGCGCTGTAGGCGACCGGCGCCGAGGAAGCGACTCGCGCTGTAAAGGCGACCGGCGCTGAGTGAAAGCGACTCGCGCTGTGCAGGCGACTTGCGCCGTTGTGGGCGACTGGCGCCGTAAGCACAGATTAATAGACAGATAGCCAATGGTCCCTCAAAAGTCGAGACCAGCATTTCCGTGCTTTGATTACCGACACACTTTGCCCCTTACCGACAGACTTTGCCCCTAGGATTGAGTCCGGACTAAATCACATTACAGACTTTGCCCCTGGTGCGAGTCCGGACTAAATATACCCGATTTTACCTACAGACTTTGCCCTTGGTGCGAATCCGGACTAATTTTGCAGTGATGCCAGATTTCAGCAGTGATGTCAGATGCTCGATGCTCGGTCAGCCGAGCCGGCGAGAATCGTGCTAGGCTTCTTGTTATTATCTCGGCGCTCGCGCACCTAGGTTTTGCCGTATTTATTAATAATTACTTATGACATTTATTGTCATTATATATATATATATATATATATATATATATATATATATATATATATATACATATATGGGACAATCCACGTCACTTTTACCCCCCCTCTGTCCAAAATTGGTATGGACGGATTTTAATGACTAAGGGCGGAAAATGTTCGTCTTGAAAAGAGCTTTCGAAAGGCGTGTGGCATATATGCGCAATTCAACATGGCGTCATAATTATGGCTGCTTAAAGGGATAAATTCAAAATTTCAGATTCAACATGACGCCATGTTGAATTGCGCATGGCATATATATATATATATATATATGTGTGTGTGTGTGTGTGTGTATACATAGACACATATACTAGTATCGAGAACCAACTCAAGTTCCTTGTAGAACCTAGAGAACTAGCAGCGACCGGTAGAGACTGCCGTGTGCTTGTTAGAACTTTCCGCTCCGCTCCGCGCGTAGCCTAGTAGCTCTTGTTGCAAATATCTCAAATAATATGAAATATTTCAAAAAATTCATAAGAACATTTTTTGTAGATATTTGTCTGCTCTACAACTTCGATCTCTACAAAAATTTCAAAATTCATCGTATTTGTGGAGAAAATCGAATTTGTTTATAAATTGTTAATAAAAAACATACTTAGGGATAGCGGAAAATGGCGGAATTTGAACATGTTGTTCAGTATATTTTTCTGAACACAATGACGTAATAAAACCTTGTGTTGCAATTTTTTCTAGGTACCCCCCTTTTTTCCGTATTTTGACAGGACTAGATGTCAAAAATAAAAATTGTATTATTTTTATTTTTAATTAACTTTGCCATCCGATGAATATTGCGGTTATTCAAAAAAAACCCTTAACTTCAAATACATAATTAAAAAATTATTCATAAATTCTGAATGGTATATGTATTATAGTTGCAACTTCTTGACGCAATAGGATTCTGTGTTAATCTCGGTGTTAATAATCATGCATCAATTATATATTTTTAATCATAAATGACATGAGAAATTTCTTTTAAGAACAAATAAAGGATAAATATTTTAATTCGCAATGGTTCTTTAATAAACTTATTCAATTAATTATATTTATTATTTATACCGTCGTGTAGGAAAGTTTCATGTTTGTATATTAATTAAAATTTCAAAAATAAACTTTTATATAATTTTTTTGGTAATTTCATAAAATTAATATTTTTATCAAATTAAACTGCCAAATACGGTCAGGCTGAATTTTGTTCACCTATATAGTAACAATTTTTCGTGTGAATTTTAAAAGTATATTCTTTTGCTTCGCCAACTACACGCGCCGTACTTTCAATCTTGAAACGCAGTCTGAAACTGAAACGTACAATCACATAATTAAATTGATATAATCAATTTAACAATACCGATACTACACCCATCTCCATACACACTGCAAAGAATGTTACGGAAATATTTTTAATTTATAGTTTATAAAATTATTGACTATAATTTTTATTTTTCTTTAAATTTTAATTAATATCTAATATTTTAAATTTCAGTTTATAAAATTAATTTTTATTTTATTATTAATTTCTTAAATTTTAATTTATTAATTTAATCAAGAAATATATATTTTTCACATATCGACTGATATCTTTCGGGAGGTCGTATCTTACACAATTCGAGGTCGATTTTACACAATTTCCGATTTTTCTGCTTAAGGACGTTCTCCGGCTCCAGTCGTGCTCAACTTGTATTCGTGCTTAAAAAGATGTTTATATGTATACAAAATATTATATAATTACATCTATAAAAAATAAGAAGTTAACTTCACGCGTGAGAACTCATGCGGCGTTGCCAAGTAACTGACGCCTCTTCTCTTCTATCACTCTGAACCGAGCGAAAAATTCATCAAATCACGTACTTTACACAAGTATTTCTCGAAAACGAGTACCGCAAGGGTATTGACACTTAATTGCATATTATTTATTCTATTTTTATGGAGCATCATATACTAATTTTTCAAAAACATTTAGAGAAAACTTTTTTCACAATTTATTATAATGTCTCTTATTTTACAATAGTTCGGAATAGGAATTACATGTTAAAAGTTGAAATTTTGAAACTCAGTATCTCGATGTTTAATACCGCAAGAGGTATTGAAATTTATACTATCGCATAAAGCACATCTAAAAATTAACGTATATTCACAGTTTTAAAAAAATCTAGAAAAAATCGATTTTCCGGAGAACGACTTAAACGCTCGGTCAGGCAACCCCGAAGCTAAGTGTCTACATCCTATCTTGAAATAGATTACCAAAAATGAATTATAGTTGTCAAAATTTTCTCGTATTTTCTCGTATTTTTAGATACGACAAATTTGCATTTCAAAATTATAATCAAATGAACAAGATACGACGTATTTATTTTTAAATGACAATAATAAATGTTATTTAAAAATAAATATGTCGTATCTTGTTCATTTGATTACAATTTTGAAGTGCGTCGTATCTATAAAAATTGCGTTTTTGCTTTTGTTTCCCACGAATAATATCAAATTAAACAATAAAGCTGTATTTTAATTCCAAATCACTATACTTTTGAACAGTAAAGCAAACTATCTTGTTTGTTGCTTATCAACAAAACAAAAATTTACGAATCCTGTAAAGTGACAGTTTTTGAGATACGATCTCCCGAAAGATATCAGTCGATATACGATAGAAACAATAAAAAATATGAACAGGAAACTAGATTTTGTCATCGTTGAAATGGAATTCGAACTTGTGAAGATCTATAATGGCCAGTCTACAATGAGTCGTTAGTCGTTAGTCAGATGTCGGAAGAGAGTCGGAAAAAGTCATAAACGTGTCATAAGGCGATCGGAAGTCTGTAATCGGCAATCATAAGCGATTGGCCAAATGCCATCTCTTATGATCACCGATTACAGGCCTCTGATTGCCTTACGATACGCTTATAACTATTTCTTCCGACATCTGACTAACAACTAACGACTCATTGTAGACTGGCCATAAACGATAAAACATTTATATTATTGAGTTATTGATTATTTTTACTGCCCAATCTATTGTAAGTATATGCAAAAGTTAAGTAAAAAATCAAAACAAATGTAATGCGTTAAATATATTTTAATGTACGTTGCTTTTCAGTATTATATTAAGTGTTATTTGCAATTGGGAACAAAGTTTTTTGGAAGTTTTAAACATCATCGCAGGTGATGACCATTACATGATTTATCGGGAAGATAAGTATAGGAAGATTTTTCAATTTTAAAATATTTCTTGTTTTATAATAAAACATTACATTTACATTCTCTCACTTTATGAGATTTTACATTATTTTATATCATGTTTCTCTTTATTGATAATTGGATTTGCCACAAAGAACCCTGTCTATTTTAGAACCCTCGCGTCTAACAACGAGACTTTGCTAAAATAAAAAATTATTGTTAGAGGATCAGAATATTCTACAATCAATTATTTTGAATATCCCTGACTCACATCCAGAAACTTGCAATTAGCTGGATCAGTAGTAACAAATTTATTTGTATAAAGTACTTCAATTGATATATTAAAGTAGTTATTATCCGTCATCACAGGGAGATGCCTAGAACGTCGAAAAATCGAATGAAACAAAAGCCATTTCGTACATTTTTCTAATTTTTCAAAGAGTGTATCTCTGATCGGTATTAACTTACAATAAAGGATTATGTTTATACAGAAATATTTCAATCATCTAACAATAATCTTTCATTTTAAGTCTCGTTACTATACGCGAGGGGCCTAAAATCTTTATAAAAATGAGCAAAATTCTTTGTAAGTGAGTTTAATGCCAAATTGGCAACAATTTGCTATTAATTTACTTACTGGATTATAAACACGCTGCTGTATTACAGACGGGTTGCAATCATATCTACCCATTAGAGAATAGATATTTTGTACTCTAAACGGTAAGATATATAAATGCACCCATGTGCACATATAAGTAGCAATTTGCGAAAAAACCCTGACTGAGATAATATTTTTTCGCAATAAATTCTTTACAGTAATATTCGGGGGAAGGAAAATGTTAGATACGATTTGTATCAGCATCAAAAATTAAATCGATTTGCGATTTATTTAAGTCAATTTACTGTTCTAATGAAGAAGCTGTGTTTCAAGACCGACAATTCGTTGGCGCGCAGTTTAGTTGGAAATAGTATTGGAAATTTACACGGAAATTATTTGCTACTTAGATCCTAGCTCGGACTTGATGGCGTTCTTATATTAAATTGATTTTAAATCTTAGAATCCTATTACTATTATTATTACCCTGATGGAAATATTTTACTGAATATAATGGAATTTTACTGAAATTCTGTCTCAATTGACCCAGATGAAAATATTTTGCTGAAAGTACTATGAAATTGATGATAAATGAAATGAAAGTTATTGAAAAATTACTGAATATATTTCAAAATAAATCATAATTTTCTTTATGAAATTTAATGTAAATACTGTGAAATATAAGAAAAATTAAATTATACTGTTAAAAAATAATAAAACTGAATCTTTGCTCGTTCAGTCGCTTTTTGGAATTGAAGCATAGGAGCCTTCGTTAATTTGAGAATTTAGCTGATGCTAATTCAAGTTTATAAGACTATAAGTCTACTTTTTGTTGAGAATTACTACTTTTTTATGTCACAGTTTTAAAGAATTCGATTTTTACTTAATTTATAGATTTTTTACTACTTGATTATTACATAGCTTAACTTCGGAAAATTTTTTTACACGCAATGATTAAGGCCATTCGCTCCACATTTTTCAGCCTTCTAACACGATTTTTCTCGCCATTAAACAAATAATTATTTTTTAAGTTTTAATTGTTAACAACTCTCTAATTAAATTTATAGTTTGACCACGCATACATTTCAACTATTTGTTAATCGGTTTTTTGGGCTTTCTACTTGATGTGGCTTCTTAATAACTCCATGTAATTTGTATACTATAATTATTAATATTAAGAAAGTAAAAACGACCGCTATGATTTAAATCAATAGAGAGGATAAATTCCATAATAAAAATGCTATAATTATTAATTAATGTTACTTTTATGATGTTAAACTTCCTTTTAATTGATTTCATCTCTCGACGGATTTTTTATGTAACGAGATATTATTATAATAATGTATTACAGTTTATTAGAAGGATTTATTTGATTGATTGAAAAAGTCTCTGTAAAGCACGAAACGCTCCCAGTTATTTTGACGGAATATTAAACTATAATATTATTTAGAATCCTGTTGTTCGGTATTGGCTCTTGTTTTATCTAAATATAAACTATATTTAACTAGGTAGTAATATAAACTAGGAAAATTATTTGACAATCATTAAAATTATTCGCATATTTTCCAACAACTTTAGGAAAGTTAACGATTTGCTCATAAAAAAATAAAAAATAATTTTCAAATTACAAAATAAGTTTTCTTCATTATTATATAATAACAATAGTATTAATTGTTTATTAATCCTCGGTTTCGGCTTCATATATATATATATATATATATATATATATATATATATATATGTGTGTGTATACATAGACACATATACTAGTATCGAGAACCAACTCAAGTTCCTTGTAGAACCTAGAGAACTAGCAGCGACCGGTAGAGACTGCCGTGTGCTTGTTAGAACTCTCCGCTCCGCTCCGCGCGTAGCCTAGTAGCTCTTGTTGCAAATATCTCAAATAATATAAGATATTTCAAAAAATTTATAAGAACATTTTTTGTAGATATTTGTCTGTTCTACAATTTTGATCTCTACAAAAATTTTAAAATTCATTGTATTTGTGGAGAAAAACAAATTTGTTTATAAATTGTTAATAAAAAACATACTTAGAGATAGCGGAAAATGGCGGAATTTGAATATGTTGTTCAGTATATTTTTCTGAACACAATGACGTAATAAAACTTTGTGTTGCAATTTTTTCTAGGTCTAATCGTATTTTGACTGGACTAATCCGGCCGCTATGTGACTCCGACATTTTGAATTTATCAACTGAATTTAACATCAGATTAATATTTAGCAACCTAAAAACTCTTAAATTTGAATAACAAAAAATTTCATAGTTTCTTAATTAATCGTCTATGCGTAAGTCGCAACTTTGATGCAATAGACTCTATGTTAATCATCATTATCTTTTTAACTACAATTGACATAACAAATTTCTTTTAAGGGTTGAAAGTCTTAACAATTAATTAACATACTTAATTTTGATGGCAAAATATAACTTTGTCTAACACGTCACGCGGAGTTCTCGGCTTAGAGATCAGTGCTCTGATTCTATAACTATTAACAACAATTCGTTATCATTATATTGTCGTTGCGCAGCTTTTTTATCATATATATATTATATCTGCGCAGCGATAATATAACGATGATAACGAAACTGTAGTTATAAGAATTACAGCGATTTCGTCCGAAAATGACCTGCTTTATCAAGAACGTAGTTACTGCATTGGCCGCTACACGGTATGGCGCTGAAACCAGTGAGAAATGCTGGTCTCGTCTCAACCCGGATCTTTGGCTATCTGTCTATTAATCTGTGCCGTGAGCAGGCGTCTTGCGCCGTGAAAGCGACTAGCGCTGAATAGGCTGTAGCGTCTAAGTGCTCTGTGCCTCCGGCGACTAGCGCCGGGAAGATCTGCTCAGGCCCGTAGGGGGTCTCCCTTTATACTTGTCGGTGCAAAACTTAGAACTCGCAAAGCTGCCCCGGCGATGCGACGCCTAGCGGCGTTGCTGCGAACTGCCGGTATTGCAGGCATCGCGCAGGGATGTATCATTGGTGGCGCGGACCGCCACATCACCCCCTTCGTTGTTTTGAAGTCAGGATTTGAAAACGTACTGTTTTCCGTGACACTCTGCCACTCCGCGTTGTAGTTTCCTTAAGTGGAATGTTTGTTGGAGTATCCTGTGCTGGCTGGTGTGTCTCCCGAGGTTTGTCGCTTGATTCTTGATCTGCCAATATGTAGGCAGGCTTAAG
Source organism: Temnothorax longispinosus (assembly GCF_030848805.1). NCBI lineage: Eukaryota > Metazoa > Arthropoda > Insecta > Hymenoptera > Formicidae > Temnothorax > Temnothorax longispinosus. Next base: position 17,069,310 of record NC_092358.1, read on the forward strand.
GCGGTCGATAGTTACGTGGACGGTTTTGCCGTTAATCCGTAACTTGTAAACCTTTTCGCCTTTGCTGAGGACTTCGTAAGGGCCATCAAAAGTGGGTTGCAGCGCCCGCGTTGGTGCGTCGTGCCTGAGGAACACGTGTGTTGCGTCTGTCAGGTCTTTGTGCTGGAAGGTAGCAGGCGAACCGTGTCTTTTGATTGGCTGTGGCCGTAGACTTTCCATCGTCTTTCTGAGCCTTAGTAAGAAGTCGCTCGTTTCGTCTGGTTGAGTAGTTTCTTGTAGAAACTCTCCCGGAAGTCTCATAGTTTCTCCGTATACAAGTTCTGTCGAAGTTGCGTGGAGATCTTCCTTAATTGCTGCTCGGATGCCCATCATGACGACGGGTAATACTTCCGTCCAAGCTTCAGTTTTGTGGCATTTGATGGCCGTTTTAATTTGACGGTGCAAACGTTCGACCATGCTATTGGCTGCGGGGTGATAAGCTGTTGTATGTATGTGCGTGGTGCCTGTTAGCCTAGTAAGCTGGCGAAACAGGTCGGCTTCGAATTGCCTTCCCTGATCCGTAGTGACCCGCGTGGGTGTACCGAATCTTGCGATCCAGTGATTAAAGAGATTCTGGGCTACTGTCTCTGCAGATATGTCTGCCACCGGTATGGCTTCAGGCCATTTGGTAAACCGGTCAATGATTGTGAGGCAGTATCTGAAGCCTTTCGAGATAGGTAGGGGCCCAACGAGGTCCATGTGAATGTGTTCGAACCGTTTGGTAGGGCCGATGAATTGTCCTAAAGGCGATTTGTTGTGCCTGTGTACTTTTGCTTTCTGGCACGCGAGACATGCTCTAGCCCATTCTTGGCAGTCGGCCTTAATGCGTGGCCAGACATACCTTTGTGCGACTAACTTTGCCGTCGCTCTGGTTCCTGGATGCGATAGATTGTGCAGTGATTGAAACATTTGTCTCCTGTACTCTTTTGTAACGAAGGGACGTGCTATTGCGGTTGATGTGTCACAATACAATGCTGCACTTGTTCCAGAGATTGATACCTTTGTCAATCTCAGTGAAGAGTTTCCTTTTACGATGTCTTCCTCGGTATCCTCCTCTTGAGCTTGTGATAGTTTTTCTAAGTTGATTGCGGACTGAATCTCCTCTACTCGTGAGAGGGTATCAGCGACTATGGCTGGGTTCCACTTATCGCTCACAACGCTCGCGAGCATCATTTCGTCCTTGTTTAACATTTGACAAACAACAAGAATGAAATGATTCCACGAGCGTTGCGAGCGATAAGTGGAACGCACCCTATGTTGTCTTTACTCGCGATATGACGTATATCGGTAGTAAACTGCCCGATGTATTGTAAATGTCGTGCCTGCCTAGGAGAGCTGTGGAGTGGATCTTGTCGAAAGGCGTATGTGATCGGCTTATGATCGGTGAACACCGTGAAGATCCTTCCTTCTAGCATGTGCCGGTAGTGCTTAATAGCGGCGTAGATTGCTAGAAGATCTCTATCGTAGGGGCTATACTTTTGCTGGGCCGGATTCAGCTTTTTACTGAAGAAGGCTAATGGTTGCCATTCTGTTCCGTCCCGTTGTTGAATGACTGCTCCGATGGCTGTATCGGAAGCGTCGGTTATAAGAGTGATGTCTGCCTCTGGCTTTGGGTGTGCCAACAGAGTTGCGCGAGACAGACTGTTCTTACAGTTTGTGAAGGCTGCTTCCAGTTCTGGATTTCATGTTATGGGAGCCTTCTTTTTGGTTTTGGGACCGCTAAGTAAGCCGTTTAAAATTGACTGGTCCTTAGCGGCCTTTGGAATGAATCTGCGATAAAAATTGAGAGTCCCCAGGAACCGTCGAAGCTGCTGAATGTTCTCACGTTTGGGAAACTCCTTGATCGCTGCGATTCTTTCTGGCGGAGGTTGAGTGCCATTCTCTGAAACCTCGTAACCAAGGAAAAAACCTTTGACTTTCCAAAAACGCATTTGAAGGGGTTGAGTAAAATGCCGTATTTCTGAAGTCTTTCGAAGAGTATGCGTAAATGCTTCTTGTGTTGCTCCTCGTTCTCTGATGCGATGAGAATGTCGTCAATATACGCATAAGAAAAATCCAAGTTGCTTGTGATTTCGTGAATGAAGCGTTGAAAAGTTTGTGCGGCATTGCGTAACCCGAACGGCATGTAAAGGTACTCGAAGAGTCCGAAAAGAGTTGTTATGGCCGTTTTTGGAATATCCTCCGGGTTGACGGGTATTTGGTTGTATGCTCGCACTAAGTCGATTGTTGAGAAGATCTTCTTTCCATGCAAGTTCTGCGAGAAGTCTTCGATGTGCGGGATCGGGTACTGATCCGCTTCTGTTCTAGCGTTAACTCCCCTGTAATTTCCACAAGATCTCCAGGAGTCGCCTTTCTTTGGTACCATATGTAATGGCGATGACCATGGGCTTTTTGATACTCGGATGATCCCTTCTTGAAGCAAGAGATCGAATTCAGCCTTGGCCGCCTTGAGTTTGTCAGGAGCTAACCGGCGTGGACGGCTTGCGACTGGTGGGCCATCCGTGGTTTTGATGTGATGAAGCGTGCTATGTTTTACCGTATGTCTCTTAGCAGTAGCCTTTAAGATATCAGGAAATTCTGCCAAGATTCTGTGGTATTCGTCTTCGATAGCCAACACTCTGATAGATTCCACAGCCCCTTTTTCTGATGTGCCGCTTTTGCGCAAGTATGTTTTACCATCGAGCAGAGTGCCTTTCTGTAGGTCTGGCAAGATATGATAATAGGCCAAGAAATCGGCCCCGATGATGGGCTGCGTGACGTTGGCGATAATGAAACGCCATGGGAATGCGCGTCGTAACCCAAGTTCCGGCTGCAGTGTAATTGTGCCGTACGTAGCGAGTGTCGAGCCATTTGCTGCATAGAGTTCGTAAGATGTTGGCGTGGTGTGTCCCGCTACCATTGAGCGAGGGTATACATTCACATCTGATCCTGTGTCTATCAAGAATCGTCTCTTAGTCTCTTGACACGTAACGATTAGGCGGCGAGGGCTTGGGGCGGGTCTACTGGCCGCCATCAGTGACTGCCCTGGTCTTTTTCCGATTTATATGTACATGGTTGCGTGCACTTTCTTGCTTTCTCACCAAATCGATTGTGGTAGTAGCAGTGCTTGTCATTTTTATCGTTTTTTTCCTCTTGGGGTTTACCGCGGTTGCGGCTCTGACTACGGCTTCGACTTCGATTATGGCCTTTCCAATTGTTACGTTGCCTCGAATTATCTCTCGAGAGGCGTGTAGTGAGTGTGGCCACTTGCTTGGTTAGAGCCTGGATTCTTGCTTCCAAGGACTCTTTATTCACAGGCGTAGCTGTTGCAGCTACCACGGCTTTGCTCGTCATCTCGTGGATGCGATCGGCCTGTTCGGCTATGCTGTTGAGCGGATCTTCCGTCCGGGTAGCGAGAACCATCTGCATTTGAGTAGGAAGTCGTCCTAGCCATAGTGTCCGTAGAAGAGAATCGGGTACATTCTCACCCGCTAAAGTTCGAAGATGTCGTAAGAATTGGGATGGCTTGCGATCTCCTAATTCCTCGAGCTCCAAGAGTTGTCGTGTCCGCTGCTGCTGCGAGACGGACATACGCTGTATGAGCGCTTTTTTTACAGTTTCGTATTTGTTGGCCTCTGGAGGCTGTGTGACTACGTCTTTAATCTCTTTGATTTGACGAGAGTCTAACTGAGACAGAGCCTATGAGTACTTTGTCGAGTCTTGGGTGATACCACTGATGGTGAACTGCGTTTCCAGCTGTGCGAACCATAGTTCAGGCTCATCTCCTCAAAACGGAGGTATGCGTACAGCGAGCCTGCTGACGCTTTCCTCGATGATTTGTACTGATCCATTGGGATCATCCATGTTGCTACCTCTCTTTGCGATCACGGCGGGGTCACCAATTTTATGGGCGCTACTACTTTTGCCGTGCGGTATTCTACCTTGGTCAGCTATGTTTTGCGACGCTTTTTCCCCCGGTCTCGCAATCCGGTGGAGGGCTATCGAGGATTGGCGGCACGCGTAACTAATTCCGACACCAAAGTTGGGCGCCAGGTGCAACGGATTGCACCACCGTACACTATAATCTCTAACACGATATTCCCGGCAATACTTTCGGGCGTAGGGCTCTTTCAGGGAATTCGGAGAGAGGCGTCACACAATTAATCACACTCACAAAAAAATAAATAATAATAACAAAATATATATTTAGTATCAAGGTGTAGGTATAATCGATCTGAGTCTCGTATTACCGCAACAATGTCGGCTAGGCGGTCGCACGAATGCCGCGGACGCAATAATTGTGCACGCAGTAATGTCGACTATGAAACCCCGTAGACTCATACACGCGAAGTTCTCAACGCAACAGATAAACGCAGACGAACACACGAAAGCGTAACGGAAATAATGACGATTCAGGTATCGCGGTACCTGGCTTCAACACAATGAACTTACGCCACGAGGCCGACGAACCGCTCGCCGTACCTTCGGCAGCTACTTCAACGCACACCCGGGCCACTTCGATTCCGCGCGACGCAAAAAGTATGGGCGATCTCGCCGAGTCGACCACACTGGCCGGCGATTGCCCCCGAACACGAAATAAGGACACGTATCGCGGACGATCCCGCGGCTTGCCACGCGAATCCCGAATTCTCTCGCAAGTACGGAGATTCCACGGCCCCGCGCCGATCCCGTCGATCTTTCCGTCCCGCCAAACCCAATATTCGCCGTCCTCGAGGGCCCGGATCCGTTACTCAAATACGAGGGCGAGTGCCCTTCAAATTACATGACCACTCGCGGCTCGCCGTTACCCGCACAACTCGCTTCCGTTATCGCCACGCAAGACTTCACTCTCATTATCACTCCCGGTAATATGGCCAGGACGCGACCCGATTATGAGCTTAAATAATATGGCCAAAACGCGACACGATTACGGACATAAACTCTAGCACAATGAAACGCGACACAATCACGAATACGCGATACGGTTACTTACTCACGAATAACGCGATACGACTACTTACATCAATTCGACGAAACGCTACATAAACGCGACACGATTACTTCGATTCACACATATCAACGCCACGCGACTGTCGGCCGTGGCGGTGCTCGCGGGGAGGGCGCAAATGGTCTCTACGCATTCGAGAGCTCACTCTCGGCAAGGCCCTGGCACTTTTTCCACACGACTCTACTTCAAGGCGAGCGCAAGGTATCGCACGCTCTAACGCGGTACACAGGTATCCTGCGTAACTCCGGTAACCCACGTGTGCCACGGGCCGATGCCTCGAGCGAACCCTCGTCTCTTAACGCGGGGACGCCAGAGTGATGACCTTACAATCGTTGTCGTCCCTTTGATAGTCCGGGCAGCTCGAAATTCCGGAGATGCTCCTCGCTCATTAGCCGGCACGACAGTGTCGGAAACGATAGCCTGCCGGGATCGCGCCGGTTCCCCGCGCCTGCGCTGTAGCGTGTCGCTCGACCGGATTGCCGATCCTAGCGCTTCCTGCGCCTAGGCCGCACGTGCGCCGCTCCTTCCGGGGGCGCCACTCCAACTCCAGGGCGCTCTCGTCGGCGCCTTAGCTTCTCGCGCGCCTCCCTTTCCGGCGGCGCCGCTGCAATCACCTCCGATTCGGCGCGGGCTTTTCGATTCAAACGGCTGTCCGGGCCGCGATGATCGAGTCGGCGTTCGGGGTCAGGCTGGCCGGGCCTCGGCCCCGTCTGCCGGCATCCCCCTCGGGGCAGCGGCCCCAGGGCTGTGCCTTTCCCTGGGCCGCTCCTCTGCACCCTTGTGCCACTGGCATTTCGCTCGTGGGTGATCTGGGGGCCGTCTGATCGTTATTCCGCCGCTGTTACGACCGAGTGCGGGGTGGATTCCGGCCGGCGACGCTCATGCACTTGCGGGGAGGTCCGGGCGATCCGACTTCCAGCCATGTCCCCTGGCCGTCTCTTTAATCCTCTGCCCGTCCTCGTTGCGGCCCCCGGCCGTTACAGATGAAGTCCGGTCACCACCGGCAATCCCTTAAAACTTAAGATCTAATTAGACCAATTAAGATACGCAACCGCCCCCCCCCCTCTCGCTCTAACGAGGAGGCATCCCCGAATTCCCCTCGGCCGAGCCCGTCCGGGAAGGAGACGCGACTTGTCACGTCACAGTTTATTCTAACTTAATCAGCTACTGGGTGCGTGCGTAGGAATACCCCAAGTGAGGTGAATCGCAAAGGAGGGTATAGAAATGTAGGCTACACAGTAATATAAGTTTTACACACTATATGTATTTACATTCTATGTACATGTGTTTATTGTGTTAGTGTACGGGCCGTCTTTACTTTATTGCCTCCTCTTTTCTTCGTCTGAACGGCGACATGTACCATCCGTCTAGGTGGGTCCGTCTGCGTGCCGGTCGACGAGGAGGACACGGTGGCATCCCGGATAGATACCTCTGCGTCGGTTTGGGTCCCAACTTCCCGCGTTAGTTTGCCACTCTTGGTGGGCTTCGGCTTGAACCGCTTCGTTAGCTCGGTGCGAGGCGGGACCCCGGTGGTGGCCGAGGTACTAGTTACGGACGTTACTTGAGACGTCGTGTTGGTGAGAACCGGCTCTCGTCTCTTCACTGTAATAGTGCGGAGAGGTAACGGCTGGGTCCGCCGTCGTCTAGTGGGATCTTCATCTTTCTTTCCTGGGACGAACCTCTCTTCGAATAGGCGAGGCGTGATGCCTTTCGTTATTTTCTTGACGTTATCGTGGGACGCCAGGATGAGGCGGCCACGCGTAGTATATCGTTAGTTGTGCTCGTCGCTCGCTGTTCTGAAACAAAGTAACGGGCGTCTGCGCGCCGTGGGTTAGTTTGGCGACCGAGCGCCTCTATTGGCCGGGCGACTACGCCTTGTAGGCGACAAGCGCTGTGGTTGGCCGGGCGACCGAGCGCCTCTCCCGGCCGGGCGACTCGCGCCGTCGTAGGCGACCGAGCGCCGAGGAAGCGGCTGGCGCTGCAGGCGACTCGCGCCGTCGTAGGCGACCGAGCGCCGTGGTTGGCCGGGCGACCGAGCGCCTCTACTGGCCGGGCGACTTGCGCCTTGTAGGCGACTAGCGCCGTGTGTGGGCGACTCGCGCCGAGGAAGCGGCTAGCGCTGTAGGCGACCGGGGCCGAGGAAGCGACTCGTGTTGTAAAGGTGACCGGCGCCGAGGAAGCGACTCGCGCTGTGCAGGCGACTTGCGCCGTTGTGGGCGACTGGCGCCGTGAGCAGGCGTCTTGCGCCGTGAAAGCGACTAGCGCTGAATAGGCTGTAGCGTCTAGGCGCTCTATGCCTCCGGCGACTAGCGCCGGGAAGGTCTGCTCGGACCCGTAGGGGGTCTCCCTTTATACTCATCGGTGCAAAACTTAGAACTCGCGAAGCTGCCCCGGCGATGCGACGCCTAGCGGCGTTGCTGCGAACTGCCGGTGTTGCAGGCATCGCGCAGGGATGTATCATTGGTGGCGCGGACCGCCACACTTTTAATTATTATTTGAAAATAATGCTTCTCTACTTTTCCTATTAGAACATTGAGAGATCGATTCCAAAAATCAGTTTGTAGATGTATATCAAAGCAACACTTTTGTATAAAAATCCACTAAGACGAAGCTTGTTCTGGATAGGCACAATCTAATCCCTGCTAAAAAAAAAACTCGATTAGAACCATTAGAAAATTAGCCCTATTCAGTCTAATAAGATTGAATTGTTTTTGAACCTAATGCATTTTCCATTAAAAAATAATAATTACTCTCAAATCGGTTGTACTTTGTTAAACTGGAATTTATGCTGATAGTATAAATAAGTTTCTATGGTTTTTTAATCAGATTTGATAGAAATATTCACATTCCGTGCTATATATTTTAATATGTCTATATATTGGTTCCGATTACGCTCAATCGTAAACTAGCAATCAAAATTTTAACAGTTTTTATTGTTTTTATTAGCGTTTTTTAACCATGTTGAACCGGAATTTAAAATGTATAATTGAAAATTATCGAGAGCGAGCGTGGCGTAGCAGACAGCGCACTGGTCTGCTAAACCAAAGATCTCAGGTTCGAATCCAGTCCTGGTAGAACCAAAATAAATAAATTGTATTGCTTGTCTTTCCTCCTTGACGGAATGACAGCCCGTCAGGAGTATCCCTTGCCTCGAAACCCCATCTACCTTGCCGTTCGGATTCGGCGTTAAACTGTAGGTCCCATGTGCTTGTGTAATCTGCGTGCGCACCACAAGCACATGACTTTAGGGGAGGCCTAGGTCCAACTCGGACTGTTGCGCCATTGAAATAAAAATGAAAAAATTGAAAATTATCACTGTGGAACGAATATAATTCTAACCGTTTGCATCGGGTTTAATGCGAATATCTCTATTCAATCCTATCGCTTATTTCATTGAAGTCAATTGGTTTTAGCTTAGTTTAATCATAAAATGCCATTAAAAAGCATCTGATTCTTAATAATTTATAGCGTTTTCGAACCATGTTAAATCAGTTTTTATTATATTTGACTGGAAATTATCCCAATCATCCATCCGAATAGTAACTACGCTCAACGTTGCTTGACGTTAACAATTGAATGGACTAGTGGGGATTCTCTGACTTCTTTCTTGCTTATACTCGTATATAACACTTCTTTATAGTGCTCAAAAATCTTGTAATGGTATATTAACTGGTAAATATTAAAAACAATGTAACAAAAATTTAGATATGTGTATAATAATGAATATTCATGTGATTTTAGCATTCTATCTGGACAGGTGTAAAATGGGATTTACTGGGAATTTGCAATAATGCAGGTCTATAGATTCCTAAATGTTTTAACAAAAACCACAAAAGACACCAGTTCTTTTTAAAACCTATAGGAATGTATAGAACAGTCTATTAAGAAATCCTTGTAAAACTCCTTAAAAAGTATGGTTTCCGTTAAAACATTCAGGAATCTATAGACTTGCGTTATTGCAAATTCCCAGTAAATCTCATTGGACACCTATTTGTACTTATAGAAGTATTGCCTATTAATACCTATAGAAATCTGTAGAATACCTTATTGTAAATTCCTGATAAATAATAATAGATACATGTTCGTGTAATACTAATCAAAATATATTGAACATTTATTTGAGAATTTTTATTTAATTCCAATAGAAACAAGTTCCCATTAAAACCTTAAGAAACATATGGAATAGTCTATTGAAAATACGTTTAAATTCCCACTAAAATGCAGTAGATATTATTTCCAAATAAAATAAATAGACTTATAGATTACTAGCTGGTCACATGGGCTTCGCCCCGGAAGACATATGTAATAAAACACGCAAATAATCTCTCTCTCCCCCCTTTCCCTCTCTTTCCCTTTCCCCCTCCCTCACCCCTCTCTCTCTTCCCCTCCCTCTTCTTCTCATTCTCCCTCTCCCTCTCCCTCTCCCTCTCCCTCTCCCTCTCCCTTTCCCTCTCCCTCTCCCTCTTTCTCTCTCTCTCTCTTTAAAATGCTATAAATTGAAAAATATTACTTTTTTATTGACTGAAATTCAATTCCGTCGTATACAATTCTTTAAAATTCACTCAATTATTTCCTAAAAAATTGGAAAAATTTTGTAACCGATTTCCAAAAAGATACCAATTCCCAAAAAGATTGGTAACGAAAAACTATACAGTTTATAGCACTCCCCGGGAAATTCTACCCCTGTTTTGTATACAATTCTTTAAAATTCGGTCATTATTTCCCGAAAAATTCGTCAAACTTCTGATACTGGTTTCCAAAGAAATCGGTATATAACGAAAAATTATATACTTTATAACACTCCCCGGGAAATTCAACCCCTACTTTATGTACAATTTTTTGAGATTCGGTCATTCGGAACTGGTTTCTAAAAAGATCGGTAACAAAAAATAGTACACTTTATAGCACTCCCCGGAAAACTCTACCCCTACTTCATGTATAATTCTTTGAGATTCAATTAATTATTTCCCGAAAAATTTGAAAAATTAAAAGTAGGCATACTATAGGGGATTTGGACCCGCGGGGCACTTGACGGCGGGTCGGGGGCAGGAAGCGGAACGCGTGGGGGCCGCCGTAAGCGGTGGGTAAGGGGAAAGCGTCGGCAGACGGAGGCCGCCCCTCCGGAGGGCCTTTGCTGCTTTTCTAACCCGGGATAGAGGGGGGCTGCGAGGGGCGCCACCTTTCTCGCGCGGCGCGGCGCGAGGGGGGCCACTCCGAATTTTCCCTCGCGCGACCGAGGCGCCTCTCCGCGAATGGATAAACCCGTCGCGACGGCGGTGCGTCGGTAATCGATCGACGGCCCACGACAATCGATCGTCGTCGTCGTCGTCGGAGATCTTTCGCGCCTCGACTCGCAATGCGGACGCTTACGCGTCATCGATATTTTCAACCGCGCACGCATCGTGTTTATTTCTATTTTAATAACTACATACTGAAATCTACATTGCAATAATCGTACGGACAGAAACACTTTCAACGTACGCGACATTTCGTCGTCGTCATCGGAGATCGTTTCCGTTTGCGTGATCGCGGTTATCTCTCAAAGCTATTTCCAGAGTTATCTGCTGCCTTATTGACCCAGTACATCCGCCGTCGAATCGTTATCGGGCGCTATATAAGCGCGAGAAGAACGCGAATTCTGTCCTATTGACATTCGCCGAGCGATAAGGGCGAGACAACGCGAATCCTCGCGCAATTATATCGTCAGTTTGAAGTTTGTGAAGGTGCGAGAACTTTGATGCTCGTAGTTCGCGCGGTACATCTGTATGGAGAGAAATAGTGCCATGGAGAGTCAAATGAAAGATAAGGAGGCTCTAATGTCGTTGTTGGATGAGCCGTTCGAGGATCAGGTCGTAGAAGTCGAACGCACCTCGACGGATATCGAGTCGGTCAGTTTCGCTTTGCTCGATCTGCTGCGCAAAATTTGGAATCCTGAATGTTTGGCGTCGCAGAATTTGAGACTGTTGCTTGCAAGCGTCTCGAAGTACCTGACGACTATGAATCAGAAGCGAACCGATTGCGACGTACGTCGTATGCGCGAGGGCAGCAACATAAAGAGCGTGCTGACAGAGCTCCATATATTGTGGCTGAAGGAAAGTCCTAAGAGTCCTACCTGTTCCGTGAATAAAATGTATAATTTCATTCGTGATCGACTTCCGTCGAAGTTGTATTCATCATTAGTGAGTGATCTAATGACACAAGATACCTTTTTCGAATGGATCAATTATCACGACAGATACGTCGAAAGTTTACCCGTCGGTGCGGGAGGGAATATCCCCTCCGCGGTTTCGACGGATCATTCGTACAGCGTGGAGAAGCGAGACGAGGAGGAGGAGGAGGCAGGATGCAGCGGCGGCGGGCTCGACGCGTTGTTCGACCTGATGGAGTCTGGTCGCGATCTCGATCGTATTCCGCAGCATATATCGAAGATGAAAGATCGACGGATGCTTACCGTGAGGTCGCCCGGGGAGATCGGATCACAGTTGATCCGTCTGGACGTCTACGACATCAAGGATATCGCGAACAAGAACAGACATGATTGGTGGAAATACGCGAAATTGCGATCTCAGATCCTGACCACTTTGTCGCGTACGGATCGCAAGCGACTATTAGTGTGTCAGTTATTGGATCAAGCGGCGGACGATTTGAGGAAGATTCCCGGGGTTACGAAGGAGACGAGGAACGTCATACATGAAAGCGGCCGGAGCGGCGTTTAAATATATCGCGAATATGTACGTCTGAATAATGTTTTTGAAAAAAAGACTTATTATTATATTCTTTTATCAAGATACACGTTTATTCAAAAAAAAATTTTTTTTCATTACAAAGGTACGTTATACCGCGCGCCGTCAGGGGCTCCCCAGTGGAACCACCCACTACTCTACAACTACTACTACTACACTACATCATAGCGCCGTATTCAGTCGACGGTCTCATCCTCGTCACCAACACTTGTAGAAGCGTCCATCGAATCATTTGTATTAGGATTAGCTCCAGGAATTTTAATTTCTGCCATTTTAGCACAAATTATTTGTGCTTCCATTTCCATTTTATGAATTTCAATTAATGTTTTATCAATTACTCTTTTTTGTAGTTCACTGATGACATCTATACATCTGTGTCTGATAAACAAAACAAAACATTAATCGCGTCCGTCTGTTTGCGAGTGAAAAAAAATAATTGTACTTACATTTTTTGGAATAAGTCATCTTTGTCGTCCATGTTGTATTGTAATTTAATACATTTCGGCGAAATTTTACGCATGTGTTTGACCACAGCGTACACTTTCGTGGCGCTTTCCGCCACTGATATTGCAGTAGTAGTTAGATCAGTACAAAATTACCTTTTTCAAAAAAGGTAAAAAAAGTGCCAAGTACACGCAATGTATTTTGTAAATTCAAAAATCTAACCTAAGTGGTAGCCTTATATCTTTTTCACAAACATATATTATCTAACTTAACTCAAGTGACATGTATTTAAAAAAAGATGTAAAATCTTTAATTTCTTCTTCACAAAATTATATTACCTAACTTAACTCAAATGACATGTATTTAAAAAAAAAGATGTGAAATCTTTATTTCCTTCTTCACAAAATTATATTACCTAACTTAACTCAAGTGACATGTATTTCAAAAAAAGATGTAAAATCTTTAAATTAAATTGCGCCAATTGTAAAGAGAATATGTATATTGCTTTGAAAGATAATTGTTACGCAACTACTTTAAAGAAGTAAAACCCAAGTGGTATCTTCGTATTCTTATTTAAGGATCTTCCTATTCTAAACCCAAGTGATAATAGGTTCTTAATTCTCTTTAACAAATTTTCAATATTACAAAAAATCATTTTAATTACAAAGAATTAAACAAGTAACAGTACAAAATAAGAATATTTAATTAAAACAAAATAAATAAATTTTTCTTGTAAAAAAATTTGGCGCTGCTAGACTTTGAAATTTAAACATTAAAATTTAAACATTAGTACTAAGATTTTTGATTGAATAAAAAACAATAAACATAATTTAGAGAGAAATGCGACAGGAGTAAAAAAGCAGCGCCAAGGGTTTAGAATAAGAATACGAAGATACCACTTGGGTTTTATTTCTTTAAAGTAGTTGCATAACAATTATCTTTCAAACCAATATACATGTTCTCTTTACAATTGGCGCAATTTAATTTAAAGATTTCACATCTTTTTTTGAAATACATGTCACTTGAGTTAAGTTAGGTAATATAATTTTGTGAAGAAGAAAATAAAGATTTTACATCTTTTTTTTAAATACATGTCATTTGAGTTAAGTTAGGTAATATAATTTTGTGAAGAAGAAATTAAAGATTTTACATCCTTTTTTTTTGAAATACATGTCACTTGAGTTTAGTTAGATAATATAATTTTGTGAAAAAGATATAAAGCTACCACTTAGGTTAGATTTTTGAATTTACAAAATACATTGCGTGTACTTGGCACTTTTTTTTACCTTTTTTGAAAAAGGTAATTTTATACTGATATCACCTATTTTGCAGTGTTAAGCAAGGAACGGTAGTCACAAATGCTAGTCGCCGGATTCACGTTCCGGAGATCCGGGTTCAACCCCAGGCAGGTATTACAAATCCTGCGGGGGTTTTTTCTCGGTGATTTGGGGGGGGGTCTGGTGAGGGGCGACGGTGGCTACCAGGGTGCGCGCCTTCTCGAAATTTTCGGCGGACGCCACCAAGTCGAATCTTCCTCCTAATGGGAGACTCGCTCTTCGCTTTCCCAGGATGGGATAGGTGGGGAAAAGAGAAGATTTCGGCGCTACCTGGGGGAGCCTGTAACTCCCTAAAAAACGCGTCCCCCGGATGGCGATGGGGGAACGCTCGTCAGGCTCGCTTGAAGAGTAGGAGTGAAATAAAATAGCTCCCGCAAACCAAAACAGGTACTCGCCAACACGTCTGGCAAGCGTGGCGTTTTAAATGCCAAAAACCTTTACCATGAAATGTCGAACTCAAAAACAAAATTACCCCAGGCAAGTAGAGCGGGACGCTCGGAATCTCGCACTGACACGTCAGTCTTCCTCATGGATTCTGGGGAAGGCACAAATTCGATGAATGGAAGGAAACAAAAACGGAATACGGAACACAAGCGTACCAAGAAGACTCTTTACATTGCGTCGTATAACATTCGCACAATGAGACTCGAAGAACATCTGATCAACCTCGAAAATGAATTAGAAAACATCAAGTGGGACGTCCTCGGAATAAGCGAGACCAGGCTGAGTGGGGAAGCGGTCACAATCATGAAATCTGGACACATGTTTTTTCAAAAGAACTCTGACATAGATTCACACATTGGAGGTATGGCTTTGCTAATTCATAAAAAATTGAAACACCTTGTAACCAAAACCAAAGCTATATCAGACAGGGTAATTTATGTAGTGCTAAGACTTAACAACAAGTGCAGCATACAAATAATACAGGCCTACGCACCAACTTCAGCTTCGACAGAGGAAGACATTGAGCAGTTCTATGAAGACCTGACAGCAGCAAAAAGTGCGGAAAAGACCAAGTTTACCATTATAACTGGTGACTTTAATGCTAAAATTGGAGCGATGACACAGACGGACCCACCGTACATCGGTGCCTTTGGTCTGGGCACGAGAAACCCAAGGGGACAAGTGATGATGGACTTCCTGAGCAAAGAGAAAATATACTGCTTAAACACCTTCTTTAAAAAGCATCCCAGAAGGAAGTGGACATGGAAAAGTCCGGACAGCACTATCAAAAACGAAATAGACTATGTGCTAGCCACTGACAAGCGCATTTGTGCAGATGTGTCAACCCTAAATCGTTTCGACACGGGCAGCGACCACAGGTTGGTGAGAGCAAAAGTCCTAGTGGATACTCGGCTCGAGAGGAAACGTCTCATGAATAAAAAGGTCAGGCTAACATTAGAAGAGCTGAGAGGAAAGGAAGAAGAATATAAGACTACGCTCGAATAGAAACTAAAACCAACCGAAAAGCTACAAGAACTAGAACTAAATGCGCTGCCAACACAAATCACAAACAGCATCCAAAGTGCCGTGAGAAAAGTGTGCTCACTTCAGAAGCGTGGGAACTCGAAACTTAGTCCAGACACTGAAAGGCAAATCAGAGAAAGAAGAAGAACGAGCAGGGATTCACCGGGATATAAAGACCTAAACAAGGCCGTAAGAAAAGCGATTAGAAAAGACAAAAGAGCGTACAACACGCGAGAAATCAAAGAAGCCATTAAAAACAATATGAACATGAGAGTTCTGCGCTCCAAAATGTCAAAAGGGAAAGTAGTAATCCATAAGATGAAGAACAATCTAGGAGAAGTAGTAACAGAGAGGGACGGAATCGCAGCGGTCATTGAAGACTTTTACCGAAAACTTTACAACCAATCAGTTCCAAATCCGAACCAGCAAGGACGACCGAGACAGACAATTTTGAACGTAGAATCCGAAGATTTACCAGACATTAACAAGTCAGAACTGGAAGCAGCATTGAAACAACTAAAAAACAACAGAGCACCAGGGGAAGACCGGATAACAGTCGAGATGCTCAAGGTTGGAAGGGAAGAATTAGAAAAAGCACTCCTGGTACTATTGAACAGATGTCTGGAAGAAGGCAGGATCCCTGACTCGTGGCAAAACGCAGAGGTCATCCTGCTCTTTAAGAAGGGCGACTGCACAAATATGGAAAATTACAGATCCATTAGTCTACTCTCAATCCTTTATAAGCTGTTATCCAAAATAATAACGAATCGTTTAAGCCAGAAGCTCGATTTCTACCAACCCATAGAACAGGCAGGATTCAGAAGGGGGTACAGCACGAATGACTATACAAACAGTACACACACTTATAGAAAAATGTACCGAGTACAATATCCCACTGCATATGGCCTTCATAGACTACCATAAGGCCTTCGACTCAGTTGAGACATGGGCAGTGTTCGAAGCATTGGATAAAGCACGAGTTGACTCTAGATATTCTAACTTGATTAAATTCATATACGAGCATGCCACCCTGCACGTTAAAATGGAAGAGGATTGGACTACAGGTAGAATCCCTATCAAGAGGGGTGTGAGACAGGGCGATACGATTTCACCAAAACTTTTCACCTTGGCGCTGGAGGATTTGGGAGACTAACATGGGATCAAAAAGGTATCAATATTGATGGGAAACGTTTAAACCATCTCCGTTTCGCGGATGACATTATCATATTCAGCAGCGATGCAAACGAGCTCGCAACAATGATACAAAAACTCAGGGAAACTTCCCAAGCAGTTGGCCTGAGAATGAACCTCCAAAAGACGAAAATCATGAGCCCCACCAATATACTAGTTAGCATCGATAACCACATTCTATAGATGGTAGAAGAATACGTGTATCTAGGGCACAAGATCAAGCTAGGAAAAAATAACCAGACAGCTAAGATCACTAAAAGAATCGGCCTGGCGTGGACAGCGTTCGGCAGACTAAGCTACATCCTCCGAGAACCAAAAATCCCAATCAACCTCAAACGGAAAGTGTATGATACGTGCATATTACCAGTTGCGACATATGGACTCAAAACAATTACTCTCACAGCGAACAGCGCAAACCGACTAAGAATCTGTCAGAGGGCAATGGAGCGAGCAATGCTGAAAATCAGCCTGAGGGATAAATTCCGAAACGAAGAGATAAGGAAAAGAACAGGAGTTGCCGACGTGGTTGAACGAGCAAGTAGACAAAAGTGGCAATGGGCGGGACATGTTGCGAGAAGCAACACCAAATGGACCAAGGTCCTGATGCAATGGAGACCAAGAGAGTCCAAAAGAAGCATTGGCCGACCACAAACGAGATGGCGAGATGACATCCAACGCCACGCTCGAAAGAGGTGGATGCAGGCAGCACAGGAGAGAAAGACATGGAAGAAAATGGAAGAGGCCTATGTCCAGAAGCGGATGAAAACAGGCTGGAGAAGAAGAAGAAGCAAGGATCTGCAAAACATTTTTTTTTTATTTTTTAATTATTTACAAAATTAGCAATAACAACAAATACATAAAAATTAATAATATTTAAGTAAAAGTAAATTATACATTTCTCACAAAAATTGAAGGAACACTAAATTTATCTTTAAAAATAGGCAAAATTCGAGCAGCTATAACTTTGTTAAAAATGAATAAAATTTAAATTTCAAGCTTAAAACCTCTACTTTCGAAAGGTTACTATTATTTGTCCAATTTTTATTATGTCTAGACATAATTTTAATTCAACGAATTTTTATTATGTCATGACATAATTTTAATTCTGCCGCTAGGGAATTTTTAAGTCGATTCTTATGAATCAAGCTTGAATTCGATATCTACGTGTCCCAGGTTTCCGATAACGAGGTCCACATAGTGCGCTCCATAGTTTTCGGTGTCCAGGTGTATTAATACCTCGAATTCGATGTCCACGTGTTCCAGGTTGCCGATGACGGATTCCAGATAGTGCGCTCCATAGTTTTCGGTGTCCAGGTGTAATAATACTGTTGCGCTCAACCGCGCGTTCGCTGCACTCACACACATTCAAACTCGCGAACGCGGCGCGCAATCCCGTTTCCCGGAATAATGACTCTCTCTAATAGAAAAGTGTTGAATAATTACCTGGTGAATATCAAGTGATTATTAGCTGCACCAACACATGTGTTATATGAATGAAACGTATATTTGTCAGCTATTCAGCTAATACAAGAATATATTATACATATACATATATAAAGTTCGCATCGCTTAGAACAAAAAGAATTGCTTTTTCAGCAGAAAGGAATATTACCATAATGCATCCGTTAAGCGGACAATCAATGAATAATTGACTTATCTTTCCTTAACGATCTGGAGATCTCGCTCTCTCCTCCTCTCTCACACTCTCTTTAGCTAGCTCGCTCGCTCGTTCGCTCGCTCGCCCGTGCACGTGCGTTCGCTTCTACGGTCGCTGGGGAAAAGGGACAAGCTCATCGTCGCGCGTTCCGATTCCGAATCGTTTCGATTCTGTTCCGCTGGTTCCTACTGTACAATGTCATGGCAACTAGCGCGGAATTAGCGCGGGGACACAAAAGCCCTTACCCTTTTTCAACACTTCCCCTTAATTCTGTGCTAGTTCGTCATCATGCGGTCCCTAAAGTTAGCGAATTTTATCGTGCCTAACGGTTTCGTAAAGGTGTCTGCAAGCTGATCGTTTGTCGGACAATACTTCAATTTAACTACGCCGTCTTTAACTAGTTCGTGGACAAATCTAAATTTAACATCGATATGTTTTGAGCGTCTGTTCACAACACCGTTCTTCATTAATGCGATCGCGCTCTGGTTATCAACGTTTAGTTCTATCACTATCGGTTCTGTTAACAATTCCTCTAGAAGTGATTTTATGTATAGCAGTTCTTTGCAGCATTCTGCCGCGGCGATATATTCGGCCTCTGTGCTGGACAGTGCGATTATGGGTTGCTTCCTCGATGCCCAACTGATTGCTCCTCCAGCAAAGAAGATCACATATCCAGTTGTACTCTTTCTTGTCTCGGGATCTCCCGCATAGTCTGCATCGCAGTATGCTTCCAGTAGATTTGGTCTGCTGTCGGCTTTGTACTCAATTCCAAGCCTTCTGTTTCCACTTAAGTATTTCAAGACATGCTTTAGATCATTTACTCTTTCTTGTGTTGACTCTTCTACATAACGACTGCAGAAGTTCACGCTGTATGAAATGTCTGGTCGTGTCTTTGTCGACAGATATAGCAGGCTTCCGACTATTTCTCTATACGGATAATTTTTACTTTCTGTTCTGGATTTAATTTGTTCATTCTTCTGCATGGGCACTTTCACTGGTTTGGACTCGTTCATTTTGCAGTGTCTAAGTAGCTTTTCAGTGTACTCCGCTTGCATCAGTTTGATTGCGTTTTTGTTCCTCACAACTTCGAATCCCACAAAGTTCTTAATCTCACGTATTACTGTTATTTTGAATTCTTGTTTCAGTTGCTTTATTATTTTATTCATTTTTTGAATGTCTTTTCCGATTATGACGCCGTCATCTACATAGAAGCCTATGATCAACTCGCCATCAGTTGTCTTGAACAGGCATTGTTCGTTTTCGAGCGGCACAAATCCTTTCTTCTTTAGGAAGTCTGTGAATTTGACATTCCACCTGAGGGGTGCCTGTTTGAGTCCGTGTGTAGAGGGCCTTCTTCAATTTAAGTATTTTATCCTTAAAATGGTAGCCTTCCGGAGGATATATGTAGATGTCATCTTCCAGCTCACCGTACAGGAATGCGGTTTTGACATCGAACGCTATTATTATATAGTTTTTCACAGATGCTGTGGCGAATACGCTTCTCAGTCCTGTCATGCCAATCACCGGGCTGTATGTTTCCATGTAGTCTATGTGCTGTCGCTGTTCGCATCCCTTAACTACAAGCCTGGCTTTGTAGCGTCCGTCTGACTTCACTTTAAACACCCACTTGCTGTGCAGTGGTTTTTGATTGTCTAGCTTGTTGGCATCTATTACTTCCCATGTGTTGTTTTCTTTCAGGGATTCCTTTTCTTCATTTATCGCTTGTTGCCATTTCTGTTTGTCACATCCCGTGACAGCTTCCTTATATGTAAGTAGGGCACAGTCTGTGTATCTGACCGGCTCTTTTCTGTTTCTTTCTGATCTTCTCAGTTCTTCAGCGGCTGCTTCGCTTTCCCGTGGTTGTGGCGTCTCATCGTCGTCTTCGCTGTCCGTGGTATCCAGAACGTCGACGAACTCATCCTCTTCATGTTCCTGTTTCACTGCATCTTCCTGGTTCATCTCTTCGCTCTGCAGATCTTCATTGTTGCTGTCTGTTAGATCTATCCAACCTCTTCTTTCTGTTTTACTGATTTCTCTCACTGTTCTCTGTCCAAATTTTACGTCTCGTGCTATTTTAATTTTTCGTTTATCTTCGTCCCACAGCCTGTAGCCAGAAGGCGCATATCCGATGAATATATATTTTTCACTTCTCTCATCCAGTTTCTTAATGGGTTTCAGTACTTTAGCGTAGGCTTCACATCCGAACAGTTGCAGGTTTTTCAGATCTGGCCTCTTCTTCTCCCACATCTCATATGGGGTAGTTTTTAGTGTAGCCGTCGGAGATCTATTCAGCAGATAGACAGATGTGTACAGCGCCTCTCCCCACATTTTCTTATTCAGTTCAGAATCGAACAGCAGAGCTCTTACTTTATCCATTAAGGTCCGATTTAGTCTTTCGGCCTTACCGTTCAACTGCGGTGTGTATGGCACAGTCTTGTCGATCTCAATGCCCTTTTTCTCACACCAAGTTATTACTCTGTTGTTCACATATTCCTTTCCGTTGTCACACCGGAGTTTAGATACTTTGGCATTGCATTTGGACTCCACTCTCTCTATATACTGTTCGATTTTGTGTGGGACCTCATCTTTGCTTTTGATTAGGTATGCCATTGTGTAGTGTGTGTAGTCATCGAGAAAAGTGATAACATATCTATTTCCATCCCATGTGGCGGGATTGATTGGTCCGCACACATCCGTGTGTATGATTTGGAGTGGTCTTATTGCTCTCTCTCTTGAATCACCAAATTTCAGTCTGGTCTGCTTAGCTTTCTGACATGTACTGCACACTTCTTCCAGCTTCTTCAATTCTTCTTTTGTCAGCTTTATTCCCTCACTCAATGTTTGTAGAACTTCCAGGTTTTTGTTACTCAGGTGTCCAAGTTTTCTGTGCCACATCATTGCAGTATTCATTTGGTTGTCAGTCAGATGATTTACTTTGTGTTACTGGCTTTAGAGTGACTTGGAATAGTCCGTTTTTCGTCTTCTGTCCTTTCAGGACTATTTCATTACCGTATTTTATTTTCACTTTATTCTTATTAAACTCTACTTCGCCGCCGTTCTCTGTAATAGCATGCACTGATAGTAGATTCGAGCTCAACTCTGATACGTATGTCACTTCCTTCAACTTGCAATTTTCAAATTCAATAGATCCGACCCCTTTCGCCATCATTGTCTCATTCATCTTGGCTACTCCTATTGTTGATTCCAGCTTCTTGAAGTTCTCAAGGTGGTCTCGTCTGTTCGTCATATTGGACGTAGACCCTGAATCCACTATCCACGTGTCTGAAGAAACTGGTTTACTGGCTAGAAATGCAACTTTATCTGTTGCTTCTTCTTTGCTTCCTTTCTTCTTCCTGAAGAAGCAATCTTGATCTGTATGGTTGTTCTTCTTGCAGATACTGCATGCTTTCTCTCCCTTGGATTGCTTTTCGTTGCACGATCTAGCCATATGGCCCTTTTTGTTGCACTTGAAGCAGCGCACTTCTTTTTCACTTGACTGTACTTTAGTCTTGCAGTCTCTTGCAAAATGTCCCAATTTGTGACACTTGTGGCATTTCTTATTTGTAGTCTTAAACTCCACTTGTTTCTCTTCAGTTTGATTTGCTGAATTCCTCATTTCTTCCGCTATAAGTCGTGCCGTCAAGTTTTCCAAGGTTCTATCTTTCTTCACGGTTGATTCCCATGCGCTTGCAAAATGTCTAAAGTTTGGAGGCAATGTTGCGAGTATCTTCGAGACGATCATGTCATCATCGATTTTCGTATCCAGTGCTTCGAGTCTCGTTGCAATATTTTTGAGCTTGCTTACGTATGAAGCCATATCTTCGCCTTTATCCATTGACAGCGAATAGAATGTTTGCAACAGATTGCATTTCTGTTGTTCATTGTCTCTCTCGTATATCGTGGAGATCTTCAGCCACATTTCTCGTGCCGTTTTACAATTTATTATGTGCATCATCGGTTTCTTCTCAATCGTTGTAACAATTATCTTCTGAGCTGAGGCATCCTTCTTCTTCCACGCGGCGTCACGTAATTTCTCATCGGCATCAGAATGTACTATCTCGTACCAGTTCATTCGACCGAAAAATTATATTTAGCTGGAATTTCCAGATTTGATAATTTTCCGCGTCAGCTAAACGTTCTACACTCGCGGTGTCATCGCCTACGTTTTTCGCCATCTTAATTTTACTTTATTTTTTGCTTTCTTATTTTATTACGTTCTGACGTGTTAACGACCACGGGTGAACCTAACCTCGACCTGTCACGGAACGCGTATTCCTCGCCACCTTTACGCACGACACGCACTTCCGTACTACCAACCTGCCGCTCGCCTCGCGTGATTCTCACCTTTGCTATTTTCACGCTCGCGACCGATCGATATAATTCGAGATATATCGTAAATGCTCGCGGATGCTCGATCCCTTTTGCCGCTGTGTCGTATCGACGCGTCAGCTTCTGCGCGCGTGATCTTTCGCGACCGTCAATGTTTAGCTTCAGTTCCTTTCGTGTTTGCCTTTTTCCCCCCTTTTTTTTTTCTTCACGTAACACACGTGCTGTAGTCTTACTTTATCTCGGAATATCTGTGCTTAACATTCGACTCGTTTTATATGTTAATCTTTGTCTCTCTAGTTTTTACTATTACCAATATTGTCACCGATTTTGTCAAATTGCTGTAATCACTTAATTATTATGTTCACCGAATGCTTGAACTGAGCACGCTGGGCATATCTGGGCCCATAACCTGTTGAATAATTGCCTGGTGAATATCAAGTGATTATTAGCTGCACCAACACATGTGTTATATGAATGAAAAGTATATTTGTCAGCTATTCAGCTAATACAAGAATATATTATACATATACATATATAAGGTTCGCATCGCTTGGAACAAAAAGAATTGCTTTTTTAGCAGAAAGGAATATTACCATAATGCGTCCGTTAAGCGGACAATCAATGAATAATCGACTTATCTTTCCTTAACGATCTGGAGATCTCGCTCTCTCCTCCTCTCTCACACTCTCTTTAGCTAGCTCGCTCGCTCGTTCGCTCGCTCGCCCGTGCACGTGCGTTCGCTTCTACGGTCGCTGGGGAAAAGGGACGAGCTCATCGTCGCGCGTTCCGATTCCGAATCGTTTCGATTCTGTTCCGCTGGTTCCTACTGTACAGTGTCATGGCAACTAGCGCGGAATTAGCGCGGGGACACAAAAGTCCTTACCCTTTTTCAACAAAAAGAACTCGTTTAATGGGTATTAGCAAATACAACGAAGGGCTCGTAAACACGTCTGTTCGACATGAAGGCCCAGCGAAGAATCTGACAGACGGCAAATGTAAACAAATAATATCGCAACAGCTCGTCGTCAGGCACGACGTCACGCAGCGCTTTGCGACTGCTTTTCGGGCCTCTACCGGGCGTCTCGGCACGGGCGCAACAATACGTTGAATTCGATGTCTAGGTGTCCCACGTTGCCGATAACGAGGTCCACATAGTGTGCTCCGTAGTTTTCGGTGTCTACGTGTATTAATACCTCGAATTCGATATCTACGTGTCCTACATTCAGATTTAAAGTTATTAATACACCTAGACACCAAAAACTACAAAGCGCACTATGTGATTGGCAACCTGGGACACGTAGACATCGAATTCGAGGTATTATTACACCTAGACACCGAAAACTACAGAGCGCGCTATCTGGACCTCGTCATCAGCAACCTGGGACACTTAGACATTAATTTCAAGGTATTAATACACGTAGACACCGAAAACTACGGAGCGCACTATGTGGACCTCGTCATCGGCAACCTGGGACACCTAGACATCAAATTCAAGGTATTAATACACGTAGACACCGAAAACTACGGAGCTCACTATCTAGACATCGTCATCGGCAACCTGGGACACCTAAACATCGCATTCAACGTATTATTACACCTGGACACCGACAACTACAAAGCGCACCATGTGGACCTCGTCATCGGCAACCTGGTACACCTAGACATCGAATTCGACGTACGATTACACCTGGACACCGAAAACTATGAAGCGCACTATCTGGATCCCGTCATCGGCAACCTGGGACACGTGGACATCGAATTCAAAGTATTAATACACGTAGATACCGAAAACTACGGAGCGCACTATGTGGACCTCGTCATCGGCAACCTGGGATACCTAGACATCGAATTCAAGCTTGATTCATAAGAATCGACTTAAAAATTCCCTAGCGGCACTTTCTGCCAAGCGTAGAGTACCTTCTTTTCCGGCAGCGGTGGTAATACGATGTAAGGATACGAAATCTCTCCAGATATGAGACTCAATATATATTATACATATACCTAATTTACCTAAATAGAAATCTTCCTCCTGACCGATAAGTCTATTGACCTAATTTAATTTACCTACTAGATCGATCGAAACACGCGCGCGATATCGAAACTGGCGATACCTGCGCTGCCAGCGTCGAAAAACTGAAAGTGACATTTCTCTGTTATATATATGTTATATATATATGTTATAAGACGTCGGCGTTAGGAGTATCTTAATAAAAAATTTTCACATTTTGACTTTGCGTCGCAATATTTCCGCTCGTAGGGCACGTAGCGGAATATTATAAGAACCCCCCCCCCCCCTAATTGGACCCCAAACTATCGATCAAGCCTACTTAGAACTTGATCCGTTCACTCGTTATCGAGATCTCAACATCTCGGGTACTCGCAACCCGTCGCGTCGCGTAAAAGAGTCAGGGTGCGGTCCCATGAAGCGTATTTCGCGGAAGCGGAATCAGCGGATCGCCAATCAGGAGATTGTTCTGCTCGAATTCTTGTAAAGATCTTGTGGAAACGATGCTGTGATTGGCGATCCGCTGATTCCGCTTCCGCGAAATACGCTCCATGGGACCGCACCCTCACGGTCGGTCTCGCTCCGCGTGTACTTGGCACGAGACACTATCGTGTCTCTTGATTTTCGACGTCTTTACTTAACATGTCGCAGGCTTCCACTAAGGGCCAGTTCCACAAACGTCGGTTAACTCTTAACCTTAGGTTAACTCACTCTTCGTCTCTTTCTGAGGGGGACGTTAGAAAGAAACAAAGGATAAGTTAACCTGAGGTTAAGAGTTAACCGACGTTTGTGGAACTGGCCCTAACAGTTTTAAGTCCTCCATTGCAAAACAACTTTAACGGTAGCTCACAAATTGGGACTCCTTATATACTTATTAAAGAGATATAATTTTTACGGTAAAAGTGTGAAAACAGATTTTATCTTCGAACGTAAGTTTCTGTTTTCCCTACATTATCACATGAAATTTTAATATATAAAGATTGTAAGTTCCTGTTTTTCCTACATTATCACATGAAATTTTAATATATAAAGATAAAGCATCAAATTTCAGCGCGTTCTCTCGCTCGCATCCGTAATACGACTTTTGAAATTTCGCGTACATCTCGTACAGTATGGCCGTCCTACGCTTCTCAAAATCCAAGTTCATATCGTCGTAGGGATAAAAATCTGAATTAAGGTACAGTTTCACATTGGTGAGATTACCGTCATCGAACTCGGAGGCGTGTTTCAATAAGTTGTTGGACTTCCCGGTTTGTAGCGCGAAAATAACGTATCGCGGTTCCTCAAGCTGCGTCGCTGATTTCACGGCCCACAAATGCCTGTTCGTGGTTTGGAGCAAAGAGTACGCGTACAGATCCCACGAGCGGAAGCCCATACTTAGGTATCGTCCGCTCTCCAACGTTCGTAAAAGGGACAATTTATTGACGTCGTTCAGCACTACGTGCGGCATTCGCCATTGCACTTTCAACAGAGTAATCGTAGGATTCTTGTGACGTTCCGGTTTCCTGACGATGCAATTAGCGTCGGTTCGGGAACGTATCAGAATGAGTTCGTGTCGCGCGTTTATCACCACGTGTTTGTAATCCTCGCAAAAACCTAGCAGAACGTTAAGGGGTACGCAGAAATTGAAATCGCCGATTTTAGTTCTCGAACGAGGTCCCACGTATTCATTGATCACAATCCATCCGGCGTTTTGCAGCTTCCTGCTTCTTTCGGTGGTCAGCGACACGAAATTCTTGATCGAACTGATTATTCCGACGTTTCTGTTCCTGTCGATCTCCACGCCGTTGAGTTCGTATCGAATCTCGTCGAACATGAACGCCACGCAATTGTTGTCCATTGTCGTATTCGAATCCTTTTCCGGAACGCCGTCGGAGAGTACCCCCTCGATGTACAGAAAACTTTCGCAGGGTAGAGTGTACAGATCCTGCTGTTGTATCGGAATTCGTATTTCGTTGCTGTGCCCGAACGTGGTATTGGCATATGGATTGTGTGTGTTTCGATCTTGACGATGCGATCGTCGAAGATCGGCTCACCTCCGATACTCAGGATATCAGCCATGATCGTTCCTCACGACGAATACCAGAGATCGTAGAAAAGCGACGTTCGCAGCGCTCAGTCCGTTTTTCTTCTTCTTCTTCTCTCTCGCGACGTGTCGAGAAACCTAACAAAGAGCCAACGTTGTTCGATTTGGTGAAGTCAACTTTATAAGCACACTTGATCTCGCTATCTCATGGTGTTCTCGTTAGCGCGCAAAATTATCGAGCGTTCGCTTTTCTCGCGATCGTCATCGTTATCGTCCACGTATATGTAATTGTCTTTCTTCTTTGTACTTTTCTTGCGGAGGATAGCTGTTCTCAGGTATCTATCTATAGCGTCCAGTTTGTACGATCCTTCGGGAATAGCGATCACGTCGTTGATGTCAAAGTAAAATCTATTGTTCGTGGAGTCAATGTTGGGTATCGTGTTGTACGTCTCGAAATTCGCGAGGCCTATCTCGTATTCGCCGCCGCTCAGATCCAGAGCGGGAAAGTAGCTGGCTGAGAGGACGTTGCTTCTTCCGGATAGCGAGAGAGTCAGCGACATAGCGAGATTGTTTCTCCCTCTCTCATCGTCAGAGACGTTTCCAGTCGACGTCTCGGAGGAACCGCAGACACAATTGACCGCAGATGCTCTGATCGAACGTCTGATACGAACGACGGTTGTACACGATATTCACGTCACTCCCGAGATATCGTTCGAGTTCCTTCGGGGGTCGAAGATTTCCAAAACTGTCAAAGTAGATCGCGTTGTTGCCCCTCTTCGCATAAGCGACCCAGTGCGTACCCGGGCCCTCCGTGTCGTCGAGATTCACGATTCCGCTCTCGTCGCGACGCACTTTCGTCAGCAACGCGTTGCGCATAAACACGCCCCTAAAGAAAGATATGCGCGAAAGGCGCGCGGACAGATTCAATTGCTCGTTCGTCGTGAGGCCGAACGTCAGCAAATCGAGCGTCGTCAGTGTCTTTTTCGGCGATTGTTTTTTTTTTATCCGTTCTCGTTCGTCTTCTGCTCGTCACGCCACTACCGCGTTTGTACGGCGCGAGATACAGTCCGCGACCCTCCAACGCGCGATTGTGACGTTGCAGTTCCTCGAGCTGACGTTGAGCGGCCTTGTTGTCGTTCACCGCCTTGGCCACGCCAGCCGCTCCACCGATAAGGGATCCGAGCGCTCCCAATATCGGTAGAAAGGGTAGGAGACCCCTGCGTTTCGCCAACGGGAGAATTTTCTTTCTCGTTACCGCTCCCCTCTTCCTCTTTCTCATACCCATGCCCAATTTCGTTTTTGTTTTCATAGCAGCCCATACGGCGGTCGCAGCGGCTCTTTCGCCAAGGGTTGTGCCGCTCGCCTTGATACGCTCGCGCGGCTTTTTGGCTAGCGCTTGATCGGCGACGTGCCGATCGGTGAGATCGCCGCTTCGCGAGTAAGCGATATCGTGCTCGCGACACGCCTCGTCCAACGGATTGATACCTCGATCACCGCGCGCTAGTCGCTTGGCGAGACGAGTACCCGACCCGCAGAATTGATAGCCGGGTATGTGTAATTCGACGGGTAGCGCGTTTATCGCTCTGTTGAGGAGGCCGCTGCCAGTGCTTCACGCCGCTGCGCGCGACATGCACCGCAATCCCTTATGAGCGATGGTGGACCGTCTATGTGCGTTCTCTGCCACGGACGATTGTAATGTTCCAAACATGAACGACAGTCCCGTACATCGGGATCCGTCCTCAGATGAACGGGCAATTTGTCCCACAGTCGATCGACGTACTCGGAAAAGTTGCGCAACAGAAAAATCTTTGGCACGAATTTCAGTTGCTCGGCGGACAGACCGAGAATATCGCGTTTATCCGCCAGGACGAGAAACATCGCGGTAACTGAGGACGTATACCGATCGAACGTACGTATAAATAGGGCAAGTGTGCCCGCACGCGCGTAACAATGCGATTCGTGAGACAACCGTCGGCGATAGGAGTGTCGAATCTCGATTGCAAGACGCGACTGACGTCGGGTTTAACGTTGAGAGAATGCGTCAACACGGCCCTCTTTTACCGATCGCGATACGTTGCGTCATCTGCGGCCCTTCCAACTGCGGTAAGACGAACGTGTTGATAAGCCTACTGGAAAGTCCGCACGGTCTGCGTTTCGAGAACGTATACGTGTACTCGAAATCCCTGCATCAGCCAAAGTATCGTTACCTCGAAAGTCTGCTCGAATCGATGGACGAGATCGGTTATCGCGCGTTCTTCAATAATCGCGACGTCGCGTCGTGCCGCCGAGCGAGGCGCTCCCCGGTTCGATATTCGTGTTCGACGACGTGGCCTGTGACAAACAGGACGCAATCAGGGAGTACTTCGCCATGGGTCGACATTCGAATATCGATTGTTTCTATCTCTGTCAAATGTACGCTAAGATACCAAAGCATATAATACGCGACAACGTAAATCTGTTGATCCTATTTAGACAAGACGGAACTAATCTGAAACACGTGTACGACGATCACGTGAGCCCCAATATGTCGTATGAAGATTTCTGCGCGTTGTGTCGCGAGTATTGGCAGCGCAGGTACGGGTTCGTGGTGATAGACAAGGACAGCGCGCTACAAAACGGCAGATACAGACGAGGATTCAACGACTTTGCCGTACTGTAGAGCGATCAGTAGCTGTCGAACGTTCCGAGAGCGATAAGCGACGCAAAAGACACCGCTGAACGAGAGAAGACCGCGCGACAAATCGCTAAAACGCGCGCGTCGATACGCAGAAAATACAGAGCGTTGAAAACCGGCAGTATGGAAAACGAGATGGCTCTCGAAAGACAATTCAAACCGATCGTCGACCCGTTGAAACAAATCGTCGAACACGTCGAAAGAGGCGAATCCAAGAACGACAGTGCGGCGGCGGCGACGACGACGAAAGGTTTCGTTATTAAAAAGAAACGCGAGCTTAGCGAAGATGACGACGACGACGAAGGAAAAGTCGCGCGAAAAATAATATCGAGACCTAAGAAAAGGAAAAAACAAACAAGCGCCGAGTCAGAGATGTTCCCGATCCACTCCACGCCTCTGAAACCGCAAAAATTATCGCTGCACGAGCGGATGGGGGAGGAGCTGGAGGTTTTCGTGTCGCCGTTGCCCTCCCGCAAAACACCCATAAGGGACGTTCTACAAACGCCGCAGGGTCACGAGGAACTGCACAGTCAATTGGGTCCGTTGGGACAAAGATACGTGGGCGCTCTTCTAAATGGGGACCCACAAAATGAATTCGACATCGTTTACGGTGTGTACGTCGGGAATGACGGCACGATGCTCGATGACAAACGGTTCGAGGTGAACGCGGGTCCATTCCGTGATCGTGGACGGAGTGAGATACACGGGCACGCCCGGCTTGTACGAATTAATCTTCAAGAGACATCCCGATGGTACAATTTACACCGAGGACGACATGCAAAAGTACAGAAATATACTGTTAGCGACAAACGTTTACAGACGCGGTTATAGTGCTCTTAATCCCATCATGGGCAACAGGGGACCAAAATACAAGAACATCATCGCTCCGTTGGTATCGCGCGATAGAATCGGCAGTAATAGAAAGGACGCCGACGTGACCAGATTACCGTCAATCATGAAATTGAACGACAATACAATGGATTACGTTTATTGGGACAGACCCTAACGAATTGGTGGATCGTCTGCGATTACTCGAGGCCTCTCGTCGAGCGGGCAACGACACGCACGGTAACAAGATTCAGTCGATAATCGAGGAGCTTCGCGAGAGCGGATTGATTATAAATTGAGCTGTCGCGTCGACCGCGACGGCAGTACGTTTCTCGACGAGAGATCGGCGCAATATCGGTGAACAAATTCGGAATGTCTCTGAGGAAACGCGGTGACGGCGGTGGATTCGCGACGGAAAGATCGCGATTCTCGATCGACTCCCTGCGGAACTACGTGCGAGACAGCGCGCTCTGCTTGAACGAGGATTCCTGCGACGCGAGGGAGCGCAAGCTACGACGTCTAGCCGCGCCGGAGATCGACAGCGACGCGACGAACAAGAGTTACGTCGAACGCGCGCTTCAAGAATCGGGAAAGGAGATCGATAAATTGTTGTCGTCGGTGAAAAGTGAAGTGGATAGGATAAATGGCGACGTGAACGGACTCAGAACCACGTTGAGCAAATTCAAGGAGACTGAAAACAACGTCATGAGCGGACTCAGAATCACAATAAACGAGTTTCTGGCCAAGTTCGAAAAGGTTGAAAACCAGATACAGAACTTGGAAAACTCTAAATCCACGCAGACGGGGCAGATACTCGGCGTGCAGATTGCGATGAACGATTTTCTAGCCAAATTCCGCGAGATTGAAACAGGGATGGTGACGAAGGAATCGTTCGAGAGAGAGATAGCGACAATGAAAACGAACATTCGCGGTAACAGGGGAAAAGGTCAATAAAGAGGTAGATGAGCCGTCTTTTTTCGCGCAGTCGAGAGAGGAATACACGCGCGCAACAATGAGTGCCGAGAAGCGGAGACTCGTGGAGGAGCTGCACGCACCGGCGCGGAGAAACTTCCCGCGACGTCGCGTCGTGGTGCGCGGTTACGACGATCTGTGGCAGGCCGACGTGGTCGAGATGCGTCCCTACGCGCGACACAACAAGGGTTACTACTACATACTAACGGTTATCGATGTGTTGAGCAAGTACGCGTGGGCGTTACCGCTCAAGAGCAAAAGCGGAAGCGAGGTAGCCGCGGCCCTGTCGAGGATATTTTGCGAGAACGCGCGATATCCGAGGAATCTGCAAACGGACAAGGGAAAGGAGTTCTACAACGCTAACGTGCGAGAGATTATGAAAAAACGCGATATAAATCGCTACTCGACGTACTCGGTGATGAAGGCGTCGGTGGTGGAGAGATTCAATCGCACGCTGAAGAACGACATGTGGAAACTCTTCACGCTCAACGGATCGTACGCGTGGGTCGAGGCGCTGCCGCGTCTGCTGGCAAATTACAACCACCGCAGGCATAGAACGATCAGGATGCGACCGGTGGACGTGACACCCGCCGTCGCCAAGAGACTCTTGTCCACGGTGTACAGTCGCGCGAAGATCGCCGCTCCGGGTAGATTCAGGATGAACGATTCGGTGCGCGTGAGCAAATTCAAGACGCTTTTCGAAAAGGGCTAAACCCCCAACTGAACTTTTTTTTGTTTTGTTTTCGAAGGGGGAGAAAAATGCCTCGCGCACTGCCCTGACTCGGTTTCAGGAACTGTGTGGGGCTTGCACCCACTAAAAAACACCCCCTGGACATGCAGCACAATGAACTATAGTTACTTGACGCGGGAGACCTGAGGTATTACATCACGAACACGTAAAAGTCCTCTCGCAGAGGCGACAGAAAACACGTAATCCACAGACAAAAGACACACGAGGAGGTCAAACCAGGGATGCTTCATTCTCACGAGAGAGGCGCCTCTAGTTGAGTTCCCGAACGCATAGTGGTGCCCGCGCACGGCCACATGCGCCGGTCGTTCATCCTCCGCCTCAGAGAACCCCCATGATGATGACCGTGACGCCGCTTACAGGGGAAGTACGTAAGAGGCCGTTTGGCCCCCCCCCCCACACGCCCCCAAGACGCACAGCCATACCATACAGGGTCTTTTCATTGGCAGAACGAGTCACCTCGTTCGAGAAAATCCGCGCCCCCAAGCAACACGTACACGAACCGTCACGGAACATGCACGAATGAGACAATCAGGAATCCCCTCTCCGGAGGGGGGATTCCACTCGGACAAAGAATACGAGTGCGAGTTCACGCACCCGTATCTATTAGAAAAGGACCAACCCACAACCAACACTAAAAGGCAGATCCGACTCGCTCGGGTCTGCGTTAGAAAGGACGCGCTTCCCCCCCCCAGGCCCCCCCGTCGCACAAGTGCGAGGGGGGGGGGCGAGGGGAGGAGCACGAATAATTAAGGAGGAGAGTCCCCAAACGCAAGAAAGCGAGAAGCCCCGGGGGACGGCCAACCGCGGACCGCCGCCACGAGCGACAAACCACGGTCGACCGACCCCGAGAGAGAACCCCGCAGCCCAGCGAAGGAGCCCCCCCGATCGGAAAGTGCGCCAGTCCACGGGGGCACCCGACGACCCCCAACTGAACTACCGAGATCTTTCGTGTCGCTAAAATACAACGTACCAATCTTGTGACGTATCTGTTGAAAGACTACCGCGGGGAACCGCATGCATGAGTTGCTGCGAGTTTCGGACCCCGACGTTTATCTCGTGGAGAAAGTGTTGCGCAGGCGAGGCGACGACGTATACGTGAAGTGGTTAGGAATGAACAGTTCGCATAACTCATGGATAAATAAAACGGCGGTGTTATAGTTTCTATACAAATTATTTTTTTTTGTTCGCCTTAATGTAAACTTATGTGTATTTCAAAAAACAAAATATATGTTTTATCATTCTTTAACCTTCGCTGCCATACTTCTTCCTTTATCCGTACATGATTTTATTGGAGAGGAGGAAAAAAAAATCGAACGAGGTTCCATAGAGTTTTTTTCTCTCTCTTTATTTTTTAATAATATGTGATTACAATAATTTCTCAATATTTCCGAAGCACAGAGCGACTAACTCGCAGTCAACGATGTCATTGTGATCGAAGAATTCGCTCTCGCGTATCGCTCTTGGGACGTTCGCGGGATCCGTCACGGTGGCCGCAATAGCGACGAAGCGCGTCTGTGTAAGATCTCGGCCAAGTTGAAGCTAGCGTTAAACGCGGATAAGTGATCATGTAGCTCATATTGCCCGCGAACAGCATGATATTGCCCGAGGGCGTCTGATACGCGGCCGTCAGACGCGTGAAATTCTTAGGAAAAAATTTCATGTAGTCCGTCAATAGCAAGGGTTTCTTGTACGTTTTTCCGTCTATATCGATTGACTACATGTATCGTTCGTGCGAGATGTACAATCGACCGTTCGTTATCAATACGGTATCCACGTTTCGCAAGGTGCACAGATCCATCTCGACGTCTTTCGTAGTCGTCGTTGCTATCGTCGTCGTCGTCGTTGTGGTAGTCGTCGGTGTCGTCGTCGTTATTACTTTTGGAATTTTAGCGTTTTCTTTAGCGCCGTACAGGTGTTGAATGGAAAGAACGTCCTCTAGAGTAAATTGAACGGGGAATGTCTTCTCAGGCACAAACGCATACATACTTCGCGGAAGGTGTGCGGCAAGCCTAAAGCGTGACCGATCTCGTGCGTCAACGTCTGAAGTAAATTGTACGTCCCTGGGGGATTCTTAGTCAGCTGTATGTGCCACGTCTCCGCTTTGTCTATGTGCACCTCCGAGACAAAATTGGGGTCTCCGGTGGGAAAGAACGCGTGAGCGACATCTCCGTTAGGACCTCTGAACGCAGCCGAACACGGTTCGTTTCGCCGGAGTATAGCATCGCGTGACACCCCTCACGAAACGATATCAAAATATCAGGATTCAGCGAATCGCGCTCGAACGTCAATGACGAATTCGCTGCCCACAGATCGAACGCGGCTCGGGTCGTTTTCAAGATTATGTCGTTGGCCAGATGAAAATTCCATTTGAGATGTTTCCTCGGCCATTTGTCCGAAAGCGGAGCGAACGTGTGCTCCGAAATGTCCTCGACGCCGCATCGCGGTTTACGCATTCGATTCAGCGTCTCTTCGTTTAATTCGCCGTCGCCTGGTAGTCGATAGAATTCTTGAAACAGTGAGACGGCTCGATGTAACTCCTGCGTAGTGTTGTAGGACGATGAAAATCGCTGTGCACCGCTGTTATCCAGATACCCATATTTTTGCAGATAACTGATCGCAATCTCATTTTCACTTAATTTACAATTTACCGTGACGACGATAATAATCGCGCACGTAATTACACGCGCGAGCGACATCGTCGAGAGATAACGATACGTTTCCCACCTCGACCCCTTGACCCCTCGAGAAGCGATAAGCGTCACCGCCCGATCGAAGCGCGTGACCGACGTAACGAGCGATGCGTTCTTTTTTTCAGCGATCGCGACGCGGGTGGGAGGTCTCGGTAAAGGTGTCAATTCGTGAAACGCTGAAAATGAGCGTCGACAAGGCGAACGTGACGATTTCGCTTTGACGTTAGCGCCAATGATGAAGTTGCATTTGTATAATATCCACCATTGTCCCAGTACAATGAAACATAGACTTTAAACAAAAAATTATTAAGAAGTATATATTCGCAATATATATTATATATTTAAACGCAGCGTAATATCTTCAAGTAATAATATTTCATAATACATATATAAATACAAGATATTAATTCTGGAGATTCGGCATTTGACATCGCGACGCGGGTGAGAGGTCATTCAGAAATTGATATCGCGACACGAATGAGAAGTTTATTATGTAATCACATTAATTTACATGCCTTATAATAGACTTATATATATTAGAATTATATATAATAATAGACTTATATATATATCTATTAACCCTTCGTCAGACAACGTTATTTGAGATTTTCAAAACATTATTAAAAAGTACATATTCGCAAGTAATAATAATATTTCATGGATACATATATAAATACAAGATATTAATTCTGAAGATTCGGTATTTGATATCGCGACGCGGGTGAGAGGTCATTCGGAAATTGATATCGCGACGCGAATGAGAAGTTTATTATGTAAACACATTAATTTACATACCTTATAATAATAGACTTATATTTCTATTAACCCTTCGTCAGACAACGTTATTTGGGATTTTCAAAACATTATTTGTTCCATGGAACACGAGGCGGCGATGATCGAACCATCGCAGGAGCGTCGAGCGCAATTCAATTGTCGCGGTTGAAATTGTTAATTAACTAGGCAACGAAAAAATCAATAAGTCACGCGAATCTCCTTGGAATAGTCAGTCCATCGCACCCTTCTTCGCAAACGATCATTTATACTGTGATATTATTTCACGAAAAAAGAGCCGAGTCTCATACACGAATACGCGATCGAGCCGAGTCTCGAGCACGCGAAAGAGCCGAGTCTCTCATACGAATACGCGATTCGAGCCGAGTCTCGATTACGGGGCCCTGTTCGCGATACCGAGTGTCGCTATTAATTCTTTATATACACGTATTCTCTAACTATTTATCCAATTGTATCTCACACGATCTCAAGGGGTTTTTATGCCTTAACAGGTTTTTCCCCCATGAGCCAATAAAGGATTATTTCCCTTGGCTCAAAATCACGACTTGTTTATTTCAAATATCCGAAACCGGGAGACTTCTTCATGTTGAAGAGATTTTCGACGATACAGTTTTTGGTGCCTCCTGTGAGGTATGAACTCACGAAGAGGATGTTCAACGCCGATATTGAAACGTCCAGCCACACAAAGTCCAGTCGTCTCCGAGGCCCACCCCGTCCGAGCCAACGCATAGAACCTTCGAGATTAAAGAGATAAGTATTCTCAAGTACATACGTCTCATATTTGATAAATTCATCTTTCATTGAATTTGATATCAACGAGTTTCGTTTTTCAATTTACGATTACATAATATTTATCGACGAAAATTGTCGAGCCGCGATTCGTTATTGTTATTGAGCGCCCGGGAAGACCGACGACGCATTATCGATCGTGCACAGAAAACCAGACGTAACCGTGCTAGTTGAGTCGCGTTACATCATTTTCCGAGTAAACATTAAATTGTTTGACAAATTATAAGGTCGAGTTTCATCGGATTCATTATGAGTCGTTTAAGATATATCAGTCAGAAACGCTCAACGTTGAAGGCTCAACTGACTAATCTTGAGAAAATAATCGCGGAGGATCGATTAGACGAGGCAAACTTAAAGATGCGATTAAAGCGTATAACAGAACTTTTTCACGCGTACGAAGAGTTGCATGACGAGCTCCAATTGCTAGAACCGGCGGATGAAAATTTAGTCGAACTTAATGACATTCAAGACCGATATTACACGGTTGCGAGCAAAATCGAAACTCTTACACCGGCGTCAACATCGCACACAGTCAATTTAAATGCAACTTCGATCCCTGTCGATAACAACACGCGTCGTATTAAATTACCGGTTGCCGAACTACCGAAATTCGACGGTAATCTAGAAAAATGGTTATCGTTTAAAAATACGTTTGTAACAATGATCGATTCACGACAAGATATAACGGACTTGCAAAAGTTTCTATATCTGAAAGATTCATTACGAGACGACGCGCTGAATAAGATTACAATTTACAACGTGAGCGAGGAAAATTACAAAAACGCGTGGAAACTTCTCAACGACTCGTATGAGAGAAAGCGAATTCTAATCGCGAAACATCTTGATGCGATTATTGATTTGCCGGCGCCGGATAAAGCTATGCACAAGGAATTGATGAAGCTCGTTGATGACATGCGACAACACGTGAATATGCTCGCGTCGTTGGGAGTGCATCCAGATCAACATTTGTTAATTCGGATAATAGAACGCGCATTACCAATAAACATTCGTGCTAAATGGGAAGAGACTCTTAGTTTAGATATCTCACCGACGCTCGAACAATTATATAAGTTTGTTTCTGAAACTGCGTTCCGCATCTTCACGTTAGAACAAAACGCGTCACGTTCTAAATCGGAAATCGGCAATAAGCGACAAAATTCAAAAAGAGAGACATCCTCGTTTAAAATACGCAAAGATGATTCAGGTGCGCGCGCTTTGGTTACCAATACACCTTCGAACTGTTTATTTTGTAAAAAAGAAAAACACTCGGTATATAAATGTCCTGATTTCATTAAGCTGTCGGTACCGCGTAGGTGGGATTTCATTAAAAAATCTAAACTTTGCAAGAATTGCCTCCGAGCACACACTGGTAATTGTAGTTGGTCGCATTGCAAAATGTGCAATAAATATCACAACACACTTTTACATAATCCGACATCCAAATCATTGGCGATAAAACATGAAACTTCCAAGATTGAGCTCGCGAATTCTTCAAATCAGTCATCAGCACCGCCGCCTGAATCGGATTGACGGAGACCACTCGTTTTCGAAGCAATTTCGCGGAATCTACAATCACAATTAATGATGAGTACGATAGTTTGTGTAAAAAATTCACACGGTAATTTTATTCAGTGTCGCGCCTTATTAGACACTTGTGCAACGGCTCACTTTATAACACAAGACTTCGTTCGAAATTTAAAAATACCCATACGCCCATGTTCCATTCAGATCGGTGCAATTGGCGACATGCACACAACATCAAACGGTTCAGTTGAATTCTTTATTCACTCGATTAACAACGATTTCAAGAAAAAACTTTCATTTTTAATAGTACCAAAAATCGCAGATAGAATTCCGGATGAAGTATTTCCACGCGATTCGATTGATATACCAGCGAATTTAAAATTAGCCGACCCACAATTTCATTTACCTCGATCAGTCGACATGATCATCGGTTCTGGAGCGACCTTATCTTTGCTATCGATCGGACAAATTAATCTTTCGCGGGATAATTGCGATTTATTTTTGCAAAAAACTCAGCTCGGCTGGGTCGTCGTCGGAGGGATAATCGAGGCCGGCGGAAGAGACATCGTTTCATGTAAGTTGACAGAATTGACGGACCAAATTGCAAAATTTTGGTTATTAGAAGACACTACCGCTAAACAGTTTAAATCGTCGGATAACTCGGAATGCGAGAATCATTACACTCAGAACACGATGCGCGATGCTTCGGGACGTTACATTGTGCGATTACCTTTTCGAACGATGGAAAGGGACTTTGGGAATTCACGAGCGATAGCCTTGCGTCGATTTTACGGATTACAGAAAAAACTCAAGGCTAATCCAATACTTAAAAAAGAATACGAATGCGTGATGAACGAATACATTAACTTAGGCCACATGTCACTGTTACCGGAAGAAACGGAAGGCGGTTATTATCTTCCCCATCACACGGTTATAAAATCCACGAGCATTACAACTAAAGTACGTGTAGTTTTCGACGCGTCGGCAAAGACTAACAGGGGGATATCGTTAAATGACACTTTGATGGTCGGTCCCACGATTCAAAGCAAATTGTTTGAACATCTGTTGCGATTTCGCATGCATATATACGTGCTCACTGCCGACATTGAAAAAATGTATAGACAAATCTGGATGCATCCCAACGATCGACAGTACCTAAAAATTTTCTGGTTTCACGAGGGTCGCATTCGTACGTTTCTGTTAAACATTGTGACCTTCGGTCTGTCATCGGCTCCCTTTCTCGCCATTCGGACGATCGAACAGCTCGCGAATGACGAAAGCGCCGATCTCCCCGTCGGCGCTGAAGTTTTGAAACGAGATTTTTATGTAGATAATCTTATAACCGGGGCAAAAACTTTAAAGAAGCTCGTAGAGATTCGGGATGAAACTATTGAAATTCTAAAACGCGGTGGTTTCAACATAAGACAGTGGGCATCGAATCATCCGCGAGCTCTTGAAAATTTGAACGAAAGAAACATAGATGTCGAGTTTCTTGTCAATGACAATCCGATTTTGAATACGCTAGGCATTTCATGGAATGCGCGACGCGACGAATTACTTTATACAGTCAATCCTATTCAGTTATCTGATAGAGTAACTAAACGTCGTATTTTATCGGAAATAGCCAAGATTTTCGACCCCCTCGGATTACTCGGTCCGATTATTCTAACTTCCAAAGTTTTAATGCAAGAATGTTGGAAAGCGAAAATTTCGTGGGATGAATCAGTACCCAGCGCGTTATTCTCTTCTTGGTCATCATTCGTAAATCAACTCGAATTAATTGATCATTTGACTATCGATCGACGTTTGTTGGTTGACGAGCCTATCGAAATTCAAGTTCACGGTTTTTGCGATGCAAGTAAGATCGGTTATGGAGCCTGCTTGTATATACGATCCCGCAACGAGCGCGGAGACATATTAGTGCGACTCTGTTGCGCCAAAGCGCGCGTGGCTCCTCTCAAAGATGTGACGATGCCTCGACTCGAATTGTTAGGGGCGCTTACACTGGCGCAGTTATATGACGAAGCGAGTATAGCATTCACTTTCGAGCCAGATGAAACTGTTTTTAGAACGGATTCTATGATTGTCTTACATTGGCTGAAAAAATCTCCGAGTATTCTCAAACCATTCGAGGCAAATCGTGTCAAAGAAATTCAAGAAATTACTAAAGGAATCAAATAGCAACACGTTAGATCGGAACACAATCCAGCCGACGCGTTGTCACGAGGTCAACTTCCGCGAGAATTTTTGAAAAACGAATCTTGGTTTAACGGTCCATCATGGCTTAGACAGTCCAAAGCGAATTGGCCAATATCTCTCGAAACTTCTATTAGGGATTTACCCGGCTTAAAGAAAACCATTTGTCTAGTGTCACAGGTTGACTCGGACGACATCTTCAAGAGATTTTCTTCCTATACGAGGTTGATTCGTACCATCGCATATTGTTTGCGAATGTTATCTTCCAATCAAAATAGGGGCGTGCTTTCAGTACAAGAAATCATCGAATCCGAACGGCGAGTGCTAAAGCTTATTCAGAAAGCGCATTTTTCAGACGAGATCAATCGCATCTCAAATTCAGAAAGGGTGAAGGGCACGAAATTAGCCTCATTAAGTCCTATAATTGACGAGTTAGATTTGCTCCGCGTCGGCGGTAGGCTGCAAAATGCAAATATTCCTCTTTCGCAAAAACATCCGATTTTATTGCCCTCACATCATCACGTCACGGATTTAATTATTCGCGAAACACATGAGAAAAATTATCACGCAGGGATTCAGTCCACCCTTTATACAATTCGTCATAAATTTTGGCTTCTTGACGGAAAAAATCAAATACGTAAAATCATCCGACATTGCGTACGTTGTATTCGATTCTGTGCGTCGCCCGTTAAGTATAAAATGGCTAATTTACCGAGATCTAGATTTGCAGAGAACACCGCGTTCTATCACACAGGTATCGATTTTTTTGGATCCATGTTTATTAAGGAGAAAAAACAGCGAAATCGGGGTCGAGTAAAAGTGTACGGCTGCGTTTTTATTTGCATGTCAACAAAGGCAGTACACATTGAAATCGTTAGTGAACTATCGACAGAAGCTTTCCTTGCCGCGTTAAGACGATTTATAGGACGTAGAGCCATTCCGGCAAACGTATATTCCGACAACGGGACGAATTTCGTTGGTGCCAATAATCAACTTCGCGAACTATACGCTTTAGTCGAATCTGACGTTTTTAACCCGTTGTGGTCACACCTCCTAAAAATAACGTAGTGGTCACACGGGGTCCAATGGACCCCACAACAGTTTCCATTTGCGTTCTTTTTTGATGTATCGACTCAAACCTTGAACTGGAATTAATTTATGACTTCCTCTTGATAATCCAATAATTTAAAAAATTTTTTTATGTTGAAAAAACGCGAGAAAAAATTTTTTTTTCGAGAAATTTGATTTTTTCACAAAAATATTCATCAAAATTTTTTGAGATAGAGTAAAAAAAACTTTGTGCGTTTTACTCTCAAAATAATATACTTTTAAGAAAAAAATAAAAAAAAAAAGCCTGGGGTCCACTGGACCCCATGTGACCACAACGGGTTAAAACGCGAGTTGGCGACTTTGCTACAACAAAGAAAATTTCTTGGCATTTTAATCCGCCCCTCTCACCTCACTTCGGAGGTATATGGGAGGCGGCGGTAAAGTCCTTTAAACATCACTTGAAACGAGTAGTAGGCGACCTACTGTTTACATACGAAGAGTTGAACACCTTCGCTATAGAAATCGAAGCCATATTAAATTCGCGACCTTTACCCATATCCACGGATCCGAACGATCCACTCGCGTTGACACCCGCTCATTTTCTCGTAAGCAAACCTCTCACAATGCTGCCGGAGGATAATTACATCTTTGTTCCAGAAAATCGTTTGACATCATGGAGATTGATATCCAAGGCCCGTCAAGACTTTTGGCGCAGGTGGCACATCGAATATCTGAATGAATTACAAAAACGACAAAAATGGACTAATTCGGACGCCGGACTCCGGCGAGACGCTATTGTCATCTTAATAGATAAGAATCAACCATGTATGCGGTGGCCACTCGGACGGGTTGTGGAGGTACACCCTGGAGACGACGGCGTGGTCAGAGTCGCGACCATCAAAACAGCGCAGGGAATCTTCAAACGCAATGCGAAGCTAATTTGTCCTTTACCGAACGTGTCTTAGTTTTCGTTTGCACAGTTCTTTTCAATTTTAGTTATTACTGATTGTATTTCAAACGTATCGTATAATATAATATTGTTCACGCGGTTAACATTTTAGAAAGTATGAAGCGACGTTTATTTAAAAACATTTTCTACTTGCTCTTAGTATTGTTGATCGTTTTACTCTCAACGGGGGGAGCGTGTTCCATGGAACACGAGGCGGCGATGATCGAACCATCGCAGGAGCGTCGAGCGCAATTCAATTGTCGCGGTTGAAATTGTTAATTAACTAGGCAACGAAAAAATCAATAAGTCACGCGAATCTCCTTGGAATAGTCAGTCCATCGCACCCTTCTTCGCAAACGATCATTTATACTGTGATATTATTTCACGAAAAAAGAGCCGAGTCTCATACACGAATACGCGATCGAGCCGAGTCTCGAGCACGCGAAAGAGCCGAGTCTCTCATACGAATACGCGATTCGAGCCGAGTCTCGATTACGGGGCCCTGTTCGCGATACCGAGTGTCGCTATTAATTCTTTATATACACGTATTCTCTAACTATTCATCCAATTGTATCTCACACGATCTCAAGGGGTTTTTATGCCTTAACAGGCTTTTCCCCCATGAGCCAATAAAGGATTATTTCCCTTGGCTCAAAATCACGACTTGTTTATTTCAAATATCCGAAACCGGGAGACTTCTTCATGTTGAAGAGGTTTTCGACGATACATTATTAAAAAGTACATATTCGCAATATGTATTTAAACACAGCGTAATATTTCGCGACGCGGGTGAGAGGTCATTCGGAAATTGATATCGCGACGCGGGTGATAGATCATTCGGAAATTGATATCGCGACGCGGGTGAGAGATAATTCGGAAATTGATATTGCGGCGCAAATGAGAAGTTAATTATTAATTATATGATTCGGGTGAGAGATCTTAGTAAGTCTGTAAAAATGTAAGCGGAAATAGATATCGCGACGCGGGTGAAAGGTTTTCTATATATATATATATATACTAGCTGGTTACCCGGGTTTCGCCCCGGAGGACATATGTAATAAGACACGCAAATAGTCTCTCTCTCTCCCTCTCTCTCCCCTCTCCCCTCTCACTCTCACTCTCACTCTCTCTCCCTCTCCCTCCCCTCTCCCTCTCCCTCTTTCTCTCCCTCTCCCTCTCCCTCTTCCTCTCCCTCCCCCCCCTC
Source organism: Temnothorax longispinosus (assembly GCF_030848805.1). NCBI lineage: Eukaryota > Metazoa > Arthropoda > Insecta > Hymenoptera > Formicidae > Temnothorax > Temnothorax longispinosus. The sequence continues at coordinate 17,111,954 of NC_092358.1, forward strand.
TCTCTCTCTCTCTCTCTCTCTCTCTGCTGGAATTTATCTCTGGAACTCGCTTCCTATTCAGATCGTGTCCTCAGCAACAGTCACTGAATTTAAACAAAAGCTTCATAACCATCTTTTTTCCCTAGAGTCTTGTTCTGTGCATGCTTCCACCTTGGCACCATCAGGTTCTCGTGCATGATACGCATTTCAATTCTAGTCGCTTATCCACTTCTAGTCCTTATTTAATTATAATTCTTACGCTTCCGTTTCTTCTGTCTGCGATATTGGTGTATGCAGCTCTTTGTGTACCCTTTGCGGGGTTGCGGGGTGCTTGTTTCATACTTGCACACTTCTAATTATTTCCCTTACTATGCTTGCGCTCTAGGGGTCTATCACCAACTCGCTGTATTATCATTATTTTTGTAATTATCATTCAATCATTATAATCATCATTCTATCCCACGAGAGAGTGCATGCACGCGCTTTGGCCGCTGCCACGTGCTTACCACCTCCTAACGTTTTGATTGTTATCCACTGCTAAATGCATATCGGTAGCGATTATACTGCGTCTCGCATCTGTCTCTAGCTATTAATCACTGCTCTTTATATTTTTGTTTATATACTTGTTTATATCTTGTTTATATCGTTTATATACTCGTTTATATCTTGTTTATACATTTATATACCTGTAAATTCATCATTAGCCTAAAGTCTTGACTATGGCTTAAATAAAATCGATCAATCAATCAATCTCACTCTCTCTCTCTCTCTCTCTCTCTCTCTCTCTCTCTCTCTCTCTCTCTCTCTCTCTCTCTCGCTGAGTGCACGTTTTGCTGGATTGTTGATCCGTGTCTACATTAAGTGACTAATACCGATTATACATGGAGTAGCGTATGTGCGCCAGGTGCGGGAAGCCGATAGCGAACCAATCGCGTGATTGCGACGGGTGTAAGAGAGAGTTCCACCCAGGTTGTGTCAAACCTTATGCTGCAACCAGATATGCAGACACTTGCTGCAAATCTCTTGCGGCCACATTAGACACGTCTCTTACACCTGTCATCGAACCGAATGCACAATGTTTTGACTTTTCGAGTGGAGTGTCGGCGACTCAGGGGCGGGCGCGGTCACAGGAGCAGGCTGAAACCAACGTGCTGCTGCAGAAACTATTTAACCAATTGAAAGATTCAGACGCTAAGCTCTCGGCTTTTATGGAGGACCAGTGGCGTATTAATAGAGAAATTAATGACAAATTGAATAAACTAGATCTCATTGCAGACACGGTTGCCCAGAGTGCGTTGCGTATCGATAAGCTAGAACAGGAGAGTTCAGCTCTTGCTTGCAAAGTCCGGGATCTGAAGGCCGCTCAGTCTGTTCCGTGTACCCGTGACGAGAATGAGAACAAATTGGTTGTCTCGGAAGTTCCCAAGGAGCTGTCGATTACTCCTTCATAGTTAATCGGTAATATTTTTAAAGTGCTTGATATCCTAAATCTTTCTAGCCACGTTCTTAATGTCAAATCTATGGCGCGGAAACGGCAAGCGGTTACAACTTCTGACGGTTCTTCGGGTCCTACCGGTACAGACTCGTTCGTGGTCACTCTAACCTCTGGTGCGGTCCGTGATGCGGTAATTGCTAGTAAGAAAGCGAAACGGTCTCTTAAACAAAATAAGGTGTGTGATGTCGACTCTAACCGGAACATTTATGTAAATGAACTGCTATCCAGGGCCACGTATGACTTATTGCAGCAGACCAAGCGGATTGCTAAGGGGAAGTCTCATAAGTATCTCTGGACGAGGGGGTGTCGAATATGTGTCAGATTATCTGACGGCGCCCCAGTTACTTATATTGACTCTGACTCAGACCTTGCTAAATTGAATTGATATGGCCGTGGGCGTAACGCGACTCCCCCTGCTGTTCGTCGCGCTTCAATACAGGGCCTTCGGGTGGCTCAGTTTAATGCAAACTTGCTTCGTGGTCACATTGACTTAGTAAGGTTACATTTCAATACAAATGTTCATCATATTATCTCCGTCTCTGAAACGTGGTTGAATGCTGAAATCGCTGATGATCTCGTGGCCCTGGATGATTATTTTCTGATTCGACATAATCGTGTAGGTAGAAGAGGCGGTGGAGTTGCCTGCTATGTGCATAACTCACTGAAGGTTGCAGTTATTGCTACTTCTGCAAGAGGTGATGTTGATGCTCCTGAGTATCTCATCTGCGAGATCCGTCTACCTAATAATGAGATTGTATTATTTGCATCGGTCTATAGGAGGCCAAAAGATCTTCTTTTAAATGAATTTACAGAAACACTTCTTAGTGTTTTACACTTATATAAGAACATAATTATTGGAGGAGACTTTAACTGCAACCTTCTTACAAACAACTTTGAGGCTAACTACTTGCGCGAACTTATGTCGAGTATGGCAATGCATATTGTTCAATCGGGAGCTACGCACCAGATACGGTCCCGCATCTCAAGCTGCTAATCAAGTTAAAGGAGATTGGCTTTTCAGATGCTGTCCTTATGTGGACTTTTTCTTACTTGACTGGACGCTATCAGTCTGTAGTTGACGATGCTGGGAATCTCTCTGAGTGGCTACATACATCATCGGGCGTTCCTCAGGGCTCTGTACTCGGGCCACTTTTATTCTCTTTGTTCATCAGCGATATAGGAGGAGTGTTACAGCATGCACGCCATATGTTATTTGCCGACGACATTCAAGTGTATCTCTCATGTTCTCCTGCCAACATCCGCCATGGATTGGAGTTAATAAATAGAGATGCTATTGCTATTTTTGATTATGCAGAATCTAATGGTCTGAAGCTTAATCCGGCTAAATCGAAGGCAATGATCTATGGTAGTAATGCTTATGTGAGGAATATCGACCTTAGCCTTCTATCTCCCATTATAGTAAACCAGGTTCCCATTCCATTTGTTAGCGAAGTGAGGAACTTAGGGGTGGTTTTTACGCCTACTCTGTCCTGGAAAAAGCACATTTCACACGTGTCGCAGAAAGTGCACTATGCGTTATACAGATTGAAATTTAACAGAAACTCTCTTTCCACCGAATTGAGAATTAAGTTAGTAACGACGTTGATTACACCTCACGTGGACTACTGCTGCCTCGTCTACGACGGTTTGAGCAATGAGTTAAATATGAAGTTGCAGAGACTTGTAAACTGCTGTGTACGCTACATTTTTAATCTTAGACGTGATGAACATGTCACGCCCTACAGGCGTCGACTGGGTTGGCTCTCGGTTGAGAATAGGAGACTGTACTTTCTAGGCTGTCAGGTTTATCGTATCTTGTTCTTACAGTCTCCTGCCTACTTGAGCGAGCTCTTCACTTTGCCTGACTCATCACTTAGGAGATCCGACCGCCTTCTCGGTTCGTCTCTGACTTTTAACATACCGTTTTGTAGAACTGCAACGTATTGGAACTCTTTTCGTCCTTCTGCGATACGCTTTTGGCATTTTCTTCCTATCAACATAACATCTGTACCTTCCCTTCCATCCTTCAAAAACCTCCTCCGTTTACATTTATTCGCTACTGAATCTGGTTAGCGCTTGCTTTGTGGCCTGCCAGTGCAATTTTCGTAGTGCAATAGTATCACTACCTGGTTATACAAATTAGTAATCGCGTTATACATGGATTAGTAGTTATATTAGTTAAGGTTATATTATACGTCTACCGGTGCAATTTTAGTTGTGCAATCGAGTTATATTCATGTCATCACACTTAGTTACATCTTGTTCATGCTTATTCTTTTCTTTTGTTTAGTTTAGTTTAGTTTAGTTTAGTTTTAAGCATATTGGATGCATTACAATGGTTCATTGTAATGCATATTGTAATGCATTCACAGTTCTTGCGTTTTTACCTATGTATCTATGATTTTGATTTTGCCCTTTAGCAAATGTTCGGGCATAATAAATTTAATCAATCAATCAATCAATTAATCTCTCTCTGCCAATGCCAATCTTGTTCGTGAAATCCGTGACATAAAGTCTGCTCGGTCAACTCACGACGCTCATTTGAGTAATGAGCTTATTGTATCCGGCTTGCCATCGACGACATCCGTTACTCCTGCAAAACTCACTAAAAATGTACTCGCGGCATTAAATGTACCTCACTTGGCTTGTCACGTTCTTGGCGTGAGAGTGGTCAGCAGAGTACCATCTGCTACTCAGGGCCGTTCTAAGGCGACTGCAGCGTCGAGTTCGATGATTGTCACTCTTGCTTCTAGTACTGTGTGTGACGCCATAATTTCGAAAAAGCGTGAAAAGGGTGCTCTTAAACAGCAGGATATGTGATGCTGGTTCCGATCGATATGTATACGTAAATGTACTGCTCCCTAAGTGCACGTATGACTTGCTACAGCGAGTCAAGCGTATTGCTGGGGAGAACTCCTATAAGTTTGTTTGGGTAAAAAATGGCCATATATGCGTAAGGTCTTCCGACGGACAGCCCATTATCCGCATTGACTCAGACGCTGATCTCGCTAAGCTCGTCTGACGTGTCTCGCGGGCTCGTCCGTTGCCTTCGATTGTCCGACATGACTCAGTATGTAATTCTTCTTCGCTCCGCATTGCGCAGTTTAACGCCAATTCCCTTCGTGGGCATATCGACTTTATTCGCTTACATTTTAGTATTAATTCTCATCACATAATTTCTGTATCTGAAACGTGGCTTCATGCGGGTGTGTCGGACGATCTTGTGGCTTTGGATGGCTACTTTTTGGTTCGTCGTGACCGGGTGGGGCGTGTGGGTGGTGGCGTTGCTTGCTACGTGCATAATTCGTTAAAAGTCAGGTTAATTGCAACCTCTATCGGGATTGAGTTCAATGCTTCGGAATATATCATGATCGAAATTCGTTTGCCAAGTGATAAAGCAGTATTGTTCGTGTCAGTATATAAGAGACCTAAGGGCACTCTTTTAAATGAATTTGTTGAATCACTTACTGGTGTCTCTCATTTATATAAAAATATTATCATTGGCGGTGATCTAAATTGCAATCTTTTGACCGACTGTTATGAGGCGAATTACTTGCGCGAGCTAATGTCTGGCTTATCCTTGACCATCGTCAACTCTGATGCTACCTTTCCTGCTACTTCCGACTCGTGGCTGGATGTTCTAGTTGTTGATGATAGTAATAAGGTTTTTGCATATGCTAAACCCTTGAGTCCATTCGTCGCCGGTCACGATCTACTTGAATTGTCGTACTCACTCGATCGTAAGCTTGACTTTGATCAATCTATTCTGCGACGTGGTTACAGGAGCATAGACGCCTCTGCGTTACTTGAACATCTTGATGCTATTGCTGTCAACGTTCAGACTGTGGAGGGCTGCCCTTCTAATGTTGATGAGCTTTGTGCCTGGCTGTCTGGTACCTTACTTGAAGCACTCGATGTTTTTGCTCCTGCCCGTATGTCCATGATCAGGAAGCCTCCTGTTCAATGGCTTACGGACGAATTAAGATGCCGGCTCCGTACTCGCAATCAGTTGTACAAGCAAGCCAAACGTTCAAACAGTCTACTGGGTTATGCTAGATACCGTCATTTTCGCAACCAGCTTAACAACGACATCAAACGTGCTAAAAGTGAGTTTCACTTGGCTTCCCTTACCAATATTACTGACTCTGCTAAAATGTGGAGAGAATTTGCTCGTTTGGGACTGGTTAAATTTACGTCGGTTTCTCCTCTCCGCTTTCTTACACCCGATCAACTTAACTCTTACTATGTCTCAGTGTCTAGTACATTATTGCCTTGCACATATGCTAACTTTATTTCTGCCATCGCCTTAGTTTCTTGTACTTCTCAACGTCCTGAATTTGTTTTCTCTACTATACAGCCGGACTCGGTTTATAAGCTCATCTTTAATAGACTTCTTCACTCCTATGCGTCTGGCTATGATGGCATCCCGCTTTATGTTCTTCGCATTGCTTGGCCCGTTATTTCTCAGTGGCTCATTCCTCTTTTTAATCGTTCACTTGGAGCTTCCATATTTCTTTCATTATGGAAACGTGCGTTGATTCGCCCACTCTCAAAGATTCGCACTCCACTGTCACCGTCTGATACGCGACCTATTGCTAACCTTCCTAAAATGTCAAAAATTCTTGAACGCATGGTGGTCTCACAAATCACCGACTATTTGAACGAACATAACCTGCTGAATCCCAGACAGTCTGCGTATCGTTCTGGTTTTAATACGCAATCCGCTCTTTTACGTGTCTGTGACGACATTAGAATGGGAATTGATAAAAGTCTCATTACAATCATAATTTTATTCGACTTTAGTA